>NW_007044000.1:435233-437152 GCF_000164805.1 Carlito syrichta | reverse complement strand
AGGCGCACGCTACCACGCCCGACTATTTTTTGATTTATTTTAGAGATGAGGTCTCACCTGCCCAGGCGGGTCTCGAACCCGCGGGCTCAGGCAATCCACTCACCTCAGCCTCCCAAGGCGTGGGATTACAGGCTGAGCCACCAAGCCTGGCTTTGTTTGTATTTTTTAACTGACTATAGCTGGGGTATTATTTGAGACTGTCTGAATTCATGGAGATAAGAATTGTAGGCATTTTACTCTTTGTATTTGTATATAGTAAACTATTAAGACTATATACGCAGTGGGGTCTGATATCAATATTTACTTCCTACTCACTGATTAGTGAATGGTATCCTTTCACAGTGTTTCCAAGATAGTGTTCTGGTCCAGTCTCAATGATAAAATTTATAGTATCATATCATCATAATCTACAATATTTGATTAGGGTTATACCCTGAGCCTCTTACTGCTGTAAGCATATCACCTATGTTAAATCATTTAATCCTTACAATTACAAGAGGAAGGAAATGTTATTATCTTTGAGCCTTGTTGCTTTGCATAATACCTCTTCTTTCTACTGTACTTTACCTTTCCTACTAACCACAGAAAGTTCTGGCCTTCCCTTATGCATTCCCTTAAAGAACATTCTTTTACAAACATTTGGCAGCTTTTCTCAGAAGTTTTTCATTCTATCAACTTACTCTGCAAAATGCTGGATATTAACATTCCTCTATACCCCTTGCCCAGTTTATTCCCCACTCATTAATGACCTCTTTAGTTGAAAGTTTTGTGTGATAAGGCAGCTCTCCATCATCCCATAGGTCACCGATTTCAGAATCATCTTGACTGCTTGTTTAAAATTCTCATTCCAAGACCTTATTCCAGACCCAGTGAATTAGTTTCTGTAAGTGGAGGCCTGAAAACTGTATTTGTTAAAAAAAAAACAAACAAAAATAAACCCTCTTGGACTATTTCTCTACACATTCAAATTTGAGAACCAGGGCCTTTTTTAAAAAAATCATCTGCATTTTAATTAATTCATTAATGGAGATCTCGCCCACTAATCATATGGAAAGGGTCTTTAGTGATAAAAGAATAAACATTAAATTACAATAAAATTTTAAAGCAGATTACATGCACATTATTAGAAAGACAAGGACAGCAAGCACAAATGAGCCTGAAAACATCACTAATCCATCTGCTTTACATTAAATGTCTCATTAAGAAGGACCATTTTGGCATATGGGTACTAACCCTGTGGATTTTACCAATTATTTCATAATACCGTAATCCAAGTTACAAGTTCCAGAACATGTATTGACAATGAAATCCAATGGACTGGAAAGATGAAAATAACTCATTATAAAAGATACAGTAATCTCATTATTTTGGAAAATTTTTCATCAATTTGATTTCTCAGAAGTTAGTAGTTTTCTAGAAAATCCTAACTATTTCTAAGTTCCTGAAAGGTAACAGGAACTTAGCCAGTCTTCAAGATGGCACCCAGTGACCCTCGCCTCCTATGTAGTCCTCTCTCCCATATTGAACAGAGCTGACACGTCTAATCAGCAGGGTATTGCAAAAATGATGGAGTGGGACTTCTGACACTGGGTCATAGGTGGTATTGTGGGTTTTTTCCTCTTTTTATTTGTATTAAATCTGAAAGACTCCCACTGCCATGCTGCAGGGACACTTATGTAGCCTATGGAAAGACCCATGTTAAAAAGAACTGCCTCGGCCAGGCTCGGTGGCTCAACCTGTAATCCCGCGCTTTAGGAGGCCAAGGTGAGTGGATTGCCTGAGTCAGCGGGTTCCAGACCCGCCTAAGCAACTTGGCGAGACCTCATCTCTACAATAAATCAAAAAATCAGCCGGTCGTGGTAGCTCGTGCCTGTAATTCCGGCGGAAGGATCACCGGAGCCCAGCAGGTCAAGGCTGCG
>NW_007044000.1:369996-435162 GCF_000164805.1 Carlito syrichta | reverse complement strand
AAAAAAAAAAAAAAAAAAAAAAAAGCTACTTCTTCCCACAGCCAATAACAACTTTCTACTCATGTGAGTGAGCCATCTTAAAAGCAAAATCTCCAGCCCCAGACATTTCAAATGACTGCAGCCTCAGCTACCATCTTGATTACAACCCCACAAGATACCCTAAACCAGAACCATGCAGCTGAGCCACACCTGAATTCCTGACCCACAGAAACTGTGTGATATAGTAAATGTTTACTTTTTACTCTTGAATATTTTGCTCTGTAGCAATATATAAAAATTAATACAGATAAAATACAAAAATTCCAAAGATGCTTCTAAAATGCTAGAATAGTACTTGACACTATTAACTACCTCTCCACACATAACCCTCCAAATCCACGTTCCATTTTCACTTTTTCTCCATTTTTTCAGACAGGCCTTCTCAGTCCCCTCTGCTGTCCTGTTGACTCCTCTTATGCTTATGTCCTGTCCTCTCTTATGCTTAGCCATTTCCAAGAGATCTATTTTTCATCCTCTTTGGTTCATTCATCCCATGTGAAATCATCTTCTCTTTGAGGGAGGTTTTCAGATCTTTTCCTATAGCCCTGAGCATCTCTCCTAAGCTACAATATACAAATGGCACTTGAACATTCCACAGAGATGCTCAAAGTCAACATATCTGCAAATGGATTTGTCTTCTTGTCTTTAAAATTGATTGTCCTCTTCTGACTTCACATCTATTAGTAAGATCATTCTTCCCCCACTGATAAGCCATCAAATTACTAATTCTCTAACTCTTCACTCATTTTCTCTTGACTTCCACAGTCTGTTTATACATTCTGTGGATACATACTTCATAATGTCTTTAAATTTCTCTGATTTTTTCCATTCCTATTGCCTGACTCAAAGCTACTTTTTTGCAAGGTGAAAATTACATTAATCCCATGAGGTGATAATTGCAGTAACCACCATATCTATTCTTCTTGACCTCCAACATCACCATCCATCAGGCACACAAGCATCAAATTCATTTTTCTGAACACTACAACCATCCATCTTTCACTCAGAAATTTTCAGTGGCAACATCTTGTACTTAATTTTACTTTCTCCAACCTTAGCCAATTCTTACCCTTCTCCAATTATTGCATTATTTTAATCCTCCTCAACTGAGCTAGACTTTTACTATCATCCTAACATGCCAAATACAATTCCACCTCTATACCCCTTGTCCAGTCCATTCTCTACTCATTAATATCCTCCTTAGTCTCTCTACATATTCAAAATAATTAAATCTTTGTCACACTTCAAATCCAAACTCAAGTCTCACATCTCTATCAGATTTTCTCTGTTCACTCTGGTTCACAAAATGTTGCCAGTATATATATTCAAAAGTGCAATGAATAGAAAAGCAATATTCATCTGGAGTTAAGATACTATCTATAAATTTTTCTGCACTACAGTTATACTTGCTACTTGTTGCATTCATGTAGCAATAAATAACATACGAGTATCTTTGTACTATCAACCAATGAAGATCTAGCTCACAGGAATCAACTGAAATAGAATTTCATTTTTGGAAACCCTTAGAATTCCATAAGTCCATCTGAAACAGTGAATGAATGTTTGTCATTAATAAACCAGTTCTCATCAATAGTGTCTAAATACTTAGGTCAGAGTAAATCTGTTGTCATTTATAACAGAAAATGGCATTTCCTGCAGTTGTTCATTTTCCTTGCCATTGTTCAGGGTGGTGCTTAATTGATGAAATTATGCTTTCTCTACAATATTTGATCTGTAAGAGTGAGCACTGTCATCGGTCTCTTAAAATTAAAATTATTTTATGTTTCGAGGCTGCGGTGGCCGGGAGCGGCCACTGCACTCCAGTCTGGGCGACAGAGTGAGACTCCATCTCAAAAATGAAAAATAAAATAAAATAAGATAAAATTATTTTATGTGTCACTGAAATCTCTTAAATGCTGAGCCTTGAGGGCCAAGCCCACACACATGCTGGCACTTTTCTAACAGCACCAACCTAGCCTGTCTGCCAAAGTCCAAAGAGTACCGCTATAAACCCATTTATGACTTATTCATTCCAAAATACTGACAACATGGAATGTTTTATGTTTACGAGTCTCTTCTCTCTCCATGAATTGCTTGACCCTGGAAGTCAGAAATCAGGTTCAATAATTCATTCCAAAATGTTTATTGAATTCATAAAGGATCTGTTAACAAATTTGGAGCAAGAATAAATGAAGCAGCCAGAGCTCGAGTTGCAAGCAAAAGAAGCCAACTCTGGTCAAATTAAAGAGAAAAGGAAAACAATATGTCAAAAAGCCATTGGGTGACACGCAAAATCACCTAGATGCCAGAGAACCGGGCTCAGAAAACAGCCAGGAATGAAAGGCAGCAGGACCAAGGTGTAAAACTGGTTGGGCAAGAGCTAGCACTGATGCCCTACATCTACCACTAGACACTGAAACTACCACCACTGCCGCCTCTGGCACTGTTACCTGGAAGGCTGCATGTGGCTGCCACTTTTGCTTCGCATTTAAATTCTTTAGCAGGCATGCCTGATGGGGCTAGCCTAGGCCATGGTCATGCACCTCAACTGCAAGAGGCTGGGAAAACAGTGACAATTACTTTTAGCTCCAATAACAAGAGGCAAAACAGGTCAACCGTGGGAATGAGATTTAGATGCCAGAAGACAACAAAAATAACTCTTTTTTAAAAGGCGATATGTCTGCTACAATATATTATGATTATTTTGCACTTTAGAAAGATCACTGTGACACCAATATTGACAATAATTACAGAGGCAAAATCGGAGTTTCAGTTTGAAGCAGCATGCAAGACATTATAAAGCTAAGAGGATGGGCAGGAAACAATGGATTAAAGAGAACATGGAATGATAAAATTGGCAAAATGTGGAGACCAGTTGGCTTGGTAAGTCGAGGAGGGTTGGCAATAATTGCTCTTAGGTGTCTGGCCTATGGGACCATGTGACTTAAAACAGAAAATTCAGCAAATCAAGAGGTGTTGAGGATAAAGTATCTGCGGTAGTTTAAATATGGACATAACCATTATTTCAAACAATTTAACATAGAAACAGAAAACTGAATACCATCTGTTCTCACTTATAAGTGGAAGACAAACACTGAGTACACATGGACATAAGGGTGGGAACAACAGACACTGGGGATGCCTAAGGGGAGAAGGAAGAGGAGCAAGGATTTAAAAACTACCTATTGGGTACCATTTGAAGGATGGGCTCAATAGACCCCCAAACCTCACCATCATACAATATACCCATGTAGCAAACCGGCACTTGTACCCCTTAAATCTAAAATTAAAAAGAAAAAATAAATAAATATGGCCATAAATTCTTTGCAGTTTTTCTTAGCAAACCTGGAAAAAAATGGAGTCTGTTTCCCCACTTTTTGAAATATAGGTCTCATGATGAAAGTATCATGTGACTAGTAAGTCACAAGTAGTCTTGCAGCTTCCATTCTCATCCTCTTTGAACATTACTATCACATATGAAGAACCTCAAGCTAGCCTGGACAGGAGACCACATGGTGAAAAAGAGGGTCAGCTATTCCAGTCTTCTGAACTAAGAACTGAGATAAGTGAATGAGGTCATTCAGGACCAGCCAACTCACAAACTGACTATAGCTACCTGAGTGACCCCAGGCAACACCAACAGAGGGACCATCCAACTGAGCGCCCCCCAAACTGCAGAATCAAGAACAAAGAAATAATTGGTGTTTTAAGACACTACATTTTGGAATTGTTTCTCATATAGCAATAGAGCATTAATATGTTGCTGATAGACTGTCCAGGAGGAAATGTCCATTTGGGACTGGAATATGAGTCTAGAGCAAATGAACGATAATATGACCATCATAATGTCAATGTCATGGACTGCATGAGATCATCCAGGATGAGGTCATATTGTTTCAGTCATGAGCAAAGGTAATAATTTAAACCAACACTACAGACATGAATTTTAAATAAATTAGTGAAGGACAGTGTAAAGGAGCTACCAGTGATGCATCAAGCAAATCAATTACTATTAAACAACTATGAAGTCATGGATGACCTTGGTGAAAACTATTGGGGTTTATTTTTCTTTTGAGAGTTGGTATAAAAGCCAGATAATATGAATTCATATGGGTTTAGAAAGTAAAGATAAAGAAACAGGAAGTAGAACTATCTCTCCGAAAATATTTCCATATGAATAAAAGCAAAAAATAGGGTAAAAGGTGGGAATTTTTTCCAAAAGATGAAACAGATATCAGCATGTTTATAAAGTGCCATGAAACTTAAGAGGTATTCAAATTATTCAAAGATTTGAGCAGGAAAGAGAAATAATCTCTGCCTAAAATCTTCCATTTTCTCTGTAAAGTTAGAAATCATTTATCTTTCCAAAGTAGAGATATACAAAGAGCTAAGAGACTCAAGGAGAGTGACAAAGATTTGAACAGGGACTAGGAGAGAGTGTCTGTGGTAGTTTACACATGGCCACAAATTCTTTGCACCTCTTCTTAACAAACAGGCTTCTGGGACCTGTTCCTCTAACTCTTGAAATTGTGTTTGTCTTACAACCTGTTATGGCAATGTGGCAGAAATAAATGTGGCTGGCAAGTCTGAGAGTTCTGGGTTCCAATTCTGCCTCTACCACTTATCAGCTGTATGGCCTATGAGAAGTATATTTGTTCACTCATTCATTCAGCATTCATCTATTGAATAACAGACTCTCATATGGGCCACATAGTATACAAAATATTAGATATACTTTGAAAGAAAAAGGCTAGCAATATGGTCACTACTTATATGAAGTTTATAGTTCTTGGAAATTAGGTATGCTGTGCCTAAAAAATGTAGTAATTATACTGACAATAACTAACACTTATTGAGTGTAAACTATGTGTGTGACACCATTCTCAGCTCTTAACTGTATTATCTCATTCTACTCTCCCAACAGTAGTAAGGCGTAAGTACTATTATTTTTCCCATGTTAGATGAGAAAACTGATACCAAGAGGTTAAAAAAAAATGTCCAAAGTCATACGGCCATTTAGTCATGGAACTGGATTTCAAATACAAGCAAAATGACCCCAAAGCTTCTCTGTTTTCCCAAAGATGAGCTTTAAATAAATTAATCAAATAATTAGTGGCCATTATTATTATTATAATTATCACTTAGCTTAGATTGGAAACCATTAGTCTGGAGTGATATCAAGTCTAACTGGTTGTGTGATATTGGTTTCCTATCAATATTCAACGTGGGAGAATATAGACATTGGATTGATCTGGGATTGAAATTTCCTTGGGCGGATTGAACAGATGGTTTTGGAATCATGTACTACCAAAAGATTTTTTAAATAACCACCATCTGCGGGCCTAGGATGGATATAGAAGGAAAATAAGCCAATAAAAAGGTGATAAGGCCAGGCTCAGTGGCCTTCGCCTATAACCCCAGCACTTTGGGAAGCCAAGGCGAGAGGACTGCCTGAGCCCACAAGTTCAAGAACAGCTGGGCAATTTGGCGAGATCTCGTCTCTACAATAAATCAGAAAATTAGCGGGGCATGGTGACGCATGCCTATAGTTCCAGCTACTTGGAAGGCTGAGGCAAAAGAATCACCTGAGCTCAGCAGGTCGAGGCTGTGCTGGCTGTGAGCGTGCCATTGCACTCCAGCTTGGACGACAGAGTGAGATTCCAACTCAAAAAAATTTTTTTAAAAAGGTGATAAATTGGGAGAAAATTAAGGAATAGAGGGAATAGACTCTCAACCAGATGCAAGAATTCTTGTAGTTGGAATTTGAAAGTGAGAGCAGGCAACACAGTAGATCGTGGTACACAGGCGAGGCACCTGGGCTAGGGTGTCACTGGTGGAGCAAACAGTCTATGCACATAGTACTCAAGGAGCAAAAGTGTAGGCGTGAAAGAGGGCCATAATGGAATTTTGACAAGGAAGCTCTTTTAGCACTTGTAGAATAGAACATCTATTTCTGTTTGGGCAAGATCAAACATTTGTTGATGGCATTCGTGAGGGAATTCACCATTTCTTACAGAAAAACTTGGGATTCCCCTTTGGAACATAGTAACATTAAGTCAACATTTCTCTCTTCTCTTTTTGAAAATTACCCAAAAAGCAAACAAGCAGTACGAGGGAAAGAAAAACAGAACATCACAAGAACTATTTCTGGTGCCATTTTTTTGTGAAACTAGGAGACGGCTAAAATTCAGACCCTATAAAAGTAGGAGGATCAGCCGGGCTCTGTGGCTCAGCCTGTAATCCCGCGCTTTGGGAGGCTGAGGTGAGTGAATTGCCTGAGCCTGCGGGTTCGAGACCCGCCTGGGCAACTTAGCGAGACCTCATCTCTACAATAAATAAAAAAATCATTCGGGCTTAGTAGCGTGCCTGTAGTTCCAGCTACTTGGAAGGCTGAGGCGGAAGGATCACAGGAGCCCAGCAGATGGAGGCTGCCGTGGCCGGGAGCGGCCACTGCACTCCAGTCTGGGCGACAGAGTGAGGCTCCAACTCAAAAAAAAAAAAAAAAAAAGTGGGAAGACCACCAAACACAAAGAGACTGGGGGAAGAAGCAGAGGTATAATAATGTGCAGAAAGAACTCAGTAGCAGCAGACATCAGAGACAGCAAAATGAATTTCTCAAAGCCAGGGGGAACACATGAGATGTTAAACTCAAACCCCTTGCAGTAATGAAAATAGAGCCAACCAAATAACAGCATGAGGTTGCCAGACCTGCCTTGATTCCAAGAAGGAGAGAAGGTAGAAATAAATTAGAAATCACACGAATTAGCCATCTTTGCAGGAGGCAGTCCATTTCTTTGGCAGCAGAAGAAAAGAAAAACCTTTCTTTGCAAAAACCCCCATGGCTGCCTAGTTCCACAAGCTGGGGAGACATAAGAACTCATTGTACTGGATCACAAGAAAAATTCAAGCGAGCCTGACATACAGGCTTGACTTATTCCTAACATAAGTCTCCTACCAGTACTGATCTGAGGAAAACTTGCATAATTATAAAGGTACTAACTAAATATAGACTTCATGTAAAAATCTACAAAGAAAACAGAAAGAAGGAAAGGAACAGAAAAACAAATGGAAAATTTTTTTTAAAACACCAGAAAGAAGTTGCCATGGAACAGAAAAAAATTGTGACCAAATTAAGAGCCTGATGAAGAAATTGCCTTTATAAAACAAGTGTATAACAAAGGAATGCACTAACAGGAAAGAGATGTCAAGATAACAGAAAGGAATGAAATATAATCTTCTGGAAATTAGATATAAAGTAGAAGAAAAAATATAAGGGAAGTAAACACTGCTAAACACCCCATGATGGACACAGAATAAAAACTTTATCCCAGCACTTCAGGAGGCAGTTGCAGGAGGATCTCTTGAGGCCAGGAATTCGAGACCAGCCTGGGCAATATAGCAAGACCTCAACTCTACTAAAAAAATTCTTTAATTAGCCAGGAATAGTGGTGTGCCCCTAAAGTCCCAGCTACTCAAGAAGCTGAGGCGGAAGGATTGCCTGAGCCCGAGAGACTGAGGGTTCGGTGAGCCATCATCATGACACTGTGCTTTAACATGGAAGATAGTGAGATTTCTGACTCAAAAACAAACAAAAAAAACAAAATGAAACTGAACTAGTTATTCAAGAAAATATTTCTGAAATGTATGACTTGTTTAAAATAAATATTGAAAATTTACCATTTCCCAGCTAAGCTTACCCAGAATGATCTGTACTGAGAAATATACTAATAATGTTAATAAACTTTAGAAAGAAAGGAAATTCTTTTGGCACTCAGGAAAAAAAAATTCCACACTTTTTAACATCAGAAGACCGTGGAGGAACACCTACAAAATCTTCAAGAAAATACTGTGATGTAAGCATTTCATACCCAGTCTAGCTGTTTTTCAGTTGTAAAAACAACAGACATTGTTTTGAACATTCAAGCATTCAGGGAATACTGCTTCCTGAAGTAGTGTTCATTACACAGTCAACTAAGGGAAAACTCAAGCCAACTCTGACAGTGAACGTCTAAACGATTATAGGATTGAAACTAAAATAAATATGGGAAATAAGGTAACAAACTGGAAACATTATAAGCTCTGGAAAATTATAAATGATATAATAAAAATTATGTAATAAAATGATGTAATGACATAAATGGTATAAAAATGATATAATAAAAAACAGTTTAGAGCAGCAGAGGAGAGAAGAGGTTAGAGATAGAAAAAATGCCTTAACCTGGTTTCCCAAAGAGCAGAGCCCATGATAAAGTCTTTTTTGTGCAGACAATTTAAAAGTATGACCTAGAAACAGAGGGTGAGGGATAGGAAGGAAAACAGAGAAGGGAGAGTCCATACAAAAGTGTGTGATCAGGTTATACTTGGCTACAGGCCCCACCAATTGACATATAAATCATTGTTCAAAGAAAAGCAACCTTCATTCACCCTACTAATTTGGGTGACACCTTTCTTATATGCTAAGTTCCCTTTTATGTAAGACCTATTTATGGATATTTCTATTCACTTCCATTGATCAACCTTTCTATCCAGGTATCAGTACCACATTGTTTTTGTTATTGAAGATTTAAACCGTATCTGAATACATAGAAGAACTAGTCCTACACATGAGTTCTTTTTTCCAGACTTTTCTTAACTATTCTTATTTTTTTATTTTTCCATTTGAATTTTAGTATCAGCTTGTCTGCTTCCAAAATAAAAATACTGTTGCTATTTTGCTTGAATCACATCTTTGTGATGCTGGTTTTTTCTATCCAAGAGATGATATTCCTTTCCATTTATTCATCTTCTTTTGTGTCTTTCAGTAGCATCTTAAAATGTTCTTTATATAGATCTTGCCCATCTCTCATGCTTATTTCTAAGCATTTTATCCCTCTTATTGAATTGTAAATAGAGTCTTTTCTTTCCTTGTATCCTATATATAAAATTGGTTTCTGTAGATTGCATACCCACAAACTTACAAAGTTCTTTGATTTTGGTTGGTTTCTTTGAGTTTTTGTCATGAAATCTGGCTTACATCTACACTGAATCTTAACTTTGATAGATTTAATATGACTTGAAGTCAAGAGCTACAACAATCTTTTGCATTTAATAAACGTTGCTATTTGAGCCCAGCTCATAAGATGACCTTGAACAATTAAAATGCTATAAGAAAGTGATCGGCAGTAATGGGAAACTGTTGGTGGTGGGGGGTGGGGATTGGCAGCTGAGGGAAACTACTAGGGGAAAGAGGGACATACCTCATTAACAGGGGTACCTGCATGATCAATGTTTGTATACCTAACCCTGAATTGTACCCCACATCTTTAAAATAAAAATTTTTTTAAAAAGAAAAATCATTTCATACTAGTTTTGGCATATGATTCAAGGTTATAATTGTTGTCAGTATGTTTGCTTTTCTTCAATATAGAAAACAATATTACTTTATTATTATCAAGTAATCTATGGGTACCTTGGAAGAGTACTCACTATAATTTTGGACTTCATCAAAAGAGAAAATGTGTGGCTTTCATCATGAAAAAGTTTCAACTGTTCTGGGATATGTCTTATCTCTTATTATGAACCATCTGACTGATTACCCACATGGACCTCACACTACACCTAGTAATAATAGAAATATCAGCTATTAGGAGCCAGGAATGTGAATATCAGAGAAAAGCTGGAAGGATCAAGCAACTGCTAATGATCAGATCTAAGGCAGAGAGGTAAACTGATGCTAGCACGCCACTATGAATCACAAGAGTCAGAAGCCAAGCAACTAGACAACAATCGGTGGGAGGGAGAGGATGTTTCACAGAGGATGAGAAAAATCAGTGGCAGAAAAACTAGATAGAAAAGTTTATATCTCATGAAAGACCAGACATAAATTGCCTAGCAAAAAGAAGTTATCAGTTAATAAAATGACAACTGATTATTAGGTAGAAACATTGAAAAGTATTTACAAAATGATTCTAAGTGAATAAAAAACATTAAGTAACTATAAATTCAGTATTTATTATTTCTAATAAAAAACTCAACTATAATGACAAAACTATGGACACAATAAAAAATCCGTGATTGCCATTGTTAGAGGGGAGAGAAATGAATAGGTGAAGCACAGAGAATTTTAAAAGCAGAGAAACGCCGGGCTCGGTGGCTCAGCCTGTAATCCCGCGCCTTTGGGAGGCTGAGGTGAGTGGATTGCCTGAGCCCGCGGGTTCGAGACCCGCCTGGGCAGCGAGACTTCATTTTTACAATAAATCAAAAAATCAGCCGGGCGTGGTAGCGCATGCCTGTAATTCCAGCTACTTGGAAGGCTGAGGCGGAAGGATCGCCGGAGCCTAGCAGGCGAGGTTGTGGTGGCCGGGAGCGGCCACTGCACTCCAGTCTGGGCGACAGAGTGAGACTCCAACTCAAAAAAAAAAAAAAAAAAAAAAAAAAAAGCAGAGAAACTACTCTATGATACAGTCTTGTGTCACTGAACAACAAGGGTGTGTTCTGAGCAGTGTGTCATTAGGCAACTATGATACTCGTTAGCGCGAACATCATAGAATGTACTCACACAAACCTAGGTGGAATAGCCTACTACACAACTAGGCCACTTCATATAGCCTCTTGCTCCCAGGCTATATGATATAACCTATTGCATTTAGGTTACAAACCTGTATAGCATGTTATGGTACTAAATACTGTAGGCAACTGTAACACAATGGAAGGTAAGGATTTGTACATCTAATGATATCTAAACATATAAAACATACAGTAGAAATACAATATTATAATTTTATGGGACCATCGTTGTATATGCATTGTATCCCTCTTATGTTCTACCAAAATGTCAGCAAATGACTGCATTGTAATGGAAGATACCTCCCCAAACATACATTTGTCCAAACCCATAGACTGTACAACACCAAAGGTAAACCCCAATGTAACCTATGGACTTCAGGTGATAATGATGTGTCAGTGTAAGTTCATCAGTTGTAACAGATGTACCACCCTAATGGGAGATGTCAATAATGGGAGAGAAGATTCATGTTTAGGGGGAAGGGTTCTACGAGAAATCTATGTACTCAATTTTTTTGTGAACCTAGACTTGTTCTAAAAAAAATGATTTCATTTTTAAAAACTTAACCACATGTGTACCAAGTTTGTAAAATAATATGAAATAATAAGTATTTGAGAGTTGGGATTATGTTATGATTAAGAGAATGAAGCTTTGATTGATTTAGCAAAAAAATTTTAAATTCTGTTTTTAAGACATATGCTTAAGAGAATGGGGAAAGTGATGGCAAAAAGAAGACCTCACAGATAGAAACATTGAAAAGTACTTACAAAATGATTCTAAGTGAATAAAAAAATTAAATAACTGAAATTCAGTATTATTTCTAATGAAAAATTCAAAACTATGGAAACAATAAAAAATCAGTGATCGCCATTGTTAAAGGGGAGGGAGAGATGAATACAGAGCAGAGGAACTACTCTGTATGATATAGTCATGTATCACTTAACAATGAGTGAACTGTGATCATCGTGCTCATGCCACTGTCCTTCAGACTGACAGAATGAGGCCCTGACTCAAAAAAAAAAAAGGAAAGAAAGAAAAGAAAAAGAAAACCTCATAACTAAGATTGCAATTTGCTTCAATCAAATTATTGTATGTCTTCTGTTATTGTCATTAAGAAAAGCTAATATTTATATACTATCTCCTGTCAGCTGAGTTCTTAAAGCAAAACTTAACTCTTACCTCTAATTAAAATCAACTCTGCATATATCATTTCTTGCACTCCTGTCAGAAATAGATAAAATGAGAGTATGCAGCTGTATATGGAGAAAAACAAGAAAGAAGTCATTTTCTGCTATAGGAGGATACCAAAGAAATATGAGATGGCATCTGCCCTCAAGACCCTCAGAATTTAGCTGGGGCAAATTGTACCTGAAGTAATTGGCAGTTGAAGACACTGCTTTCTGTTGCTTCAAAGTGCAATAAAAGATTCAAAAAGCAACTCCACCAGCATTTCTCAACAAGTGTTGTTGGAATTAGTGACAGAATAGTTCTTCAGTTGTACAGAAATGTTCCATGCATTGCAAGATTGTGTACATCCCTGGCCCCTGTCCTTAAAATGCCAGATGTTGGACGGGTTGAGACCAGTCTGGCAATAAAGTGAGATCTCATCTCTATACAAAATTTCATAATTAGCTGGACATACACTTTACTTATTTCTCTTGTTTATTGTGTGCTCACCCTCTACCATGAGACTATCAGCTCCATCAGAATTAGAGTTTTCTTACTCATATTGTTCATTGCTGTCTACTCAGTATTTAGAGAAGTGTTTCTCAACATTTTTTCTCCATCATGGCTCCCGTAAGACTTTTTCAGACATATTTTTTTTTCTAATCACAGCTCCCCATGAAATTTTAACATCACTGATGGTCTGTATATATGTTTATGTTTGGTGTATCACAAGTCATTTCACTATTTTTTCCCCCCTCAAAACCAATATATTCCCCCTTGGCATAATATCACCAGACTGAAAGTACATGGTCTAGAATAAGATGCTGCATGGAGTACATGGTAAATAACTATATGTCGAATAAATGAATGATTTAATTAATATATATATACACACAGCAAATTTATCACACTGAAACCCATGTTAACCTATGCCACATAAAATAATGTTTATACAAACCTTAGAAAGCATTTTTCTGTTGCTTTTGTTCAATAAGATAATTCTGAATAGCAATATAAGCTGCTAAAAATTGTTAACATTTGACAATATGGATCATAGTTTTCTTAATATTAAATAACCATAATAAAATGCAGATATTAATTCCATTCCAAAACTCATCCATATACTTTGATTTCAAATTTTGTGTTATTTGAAACACCATCATTAGTTTTGATAATTGCATTCTATAAATTCAAATTTATGACATTTTAAAGATTTTTTGCAAGAAACATTTACTTAAAACTTTGAAAATCATTACATTCCACTGACTGTTCCCAGAGTTAGGAGGGATTATGATGACTTATCTTCATAGCTCCACTGCCTTGTTGAGTTTCGGGTATACAATATGCACCTAGCAAAGTCTGTTTGAATGGATAAAGGCTGATTCGATTCAGGAGAAGTTTATGGAGAATGTAGAATTTGAATACAGTCTAAAGCAATCACTGAATTTGCATATGGGAAGTATTTCTCAGTTGAGAGAATGTCAGGAAGAAAGATTGTCAATTGTACAAGGAGAAGCACAGAGAAACCATCTTGAATATATAAAAGAAGTCCAACTGTGAAAAGCCTTGAAAACAAATCTCAGGAGTTTGAACTAAAAGCTGAGTGCAAAAAGGAACCATTATAAGAATGTGTGGAGTTGAGTGACATTAGGAAAATTGCCTTTTAGGAAAAGTCACCCAGCAACAGTATGAAAAGATGAATTAGGAAGAGGAGAGAATGAGAGTATATAGATTAGTTAGGAGGAGAGTGTCAGTAATCAGACATGATTAAAAGAGATGACAATTGCAATAGGGAAAAATGGAAAGATTGAGGATACTTTCAAAGAGAACAAGGTAGAGCATTTTCTCACTCAGAGACTTTGGTTGCTAGTAACAGAAGCAGGCTTAAACAACAATAAAAAATATTGACTCCCATTGCAGGATATCCAGGGGTAGTTCACTTTGGGGGGCAGGCTTAATTCAGTTTTCTCCTTGCTCCATTTCCTTGAGATTTATCTGGCGTGGTGGTTCTCCATTTGTTGACCTCATCCTCAAGGTAGTGTTAACATATTGACCGTGGTTTCATCACATCCACACATGAATATATCCTGAGAAAAAGCAAGGAGAAAAAGAGAGAGAATCACTTCTGAAAGTTCTCCAAGAAGAGCAAGGAAGAATTTCCCCAGGATCACTAACAAATCTTTCCGTGAATATCAGGGATATGAACCAAGGTGGCAAGAGGGAAGGGGATTCTCCTTAGACTTTCAAGCCCCATGGGAAGAGGAGAGGAGACTGTACCAAAATGGGAGTTTCCTTGAGAGACGAGGGAAGGGATGAGGGATGCTGGATGTGCAACTAACACTGTCCCTCCCCCCACCCTCCCAAAAAAGAAATGAAGAAGAGAAAAGAGTTAAAGATGATTTCTGGTTTCTAGCTATGTGGTAACATGATAGATTCAAAAAGACCAGTTTAAGGGTCAGAGATGACTTTAACTTTGCAGAAAGAACATTAAACTACAAAATGCTATTCAAATATATTGTTGCATTCTTATTACTAAGCAAATAGGCAGTGAAGAATGACCCTGAGACCTAGGGGAAATCCACATAGAAGTAAATGAGCTCACCCAGAGAGTGAGTATAGGAAAAGGACAGATGATGAGCCATCCTCAGATTAGAGAAAGGAGGGAAAAGAGATATAGAATATTAAAGAAAACAAAAAGCTGCCAGAGAGAGACTGAAGGTGCAGTAAATGTGGTATACGCATGGAAGGTGAAAGAAGAAAACATTTCATGATGAAGGTATCAAATGACACATAGAGATCTTGGAGAAAGGCGGTTGACAAAATCATGTTTGGGGCTTAAAAGGAATGAAATGTATGTGAAGAAGTCTTTAAAAGATTCAAGAACAATTTCCCAACAGCAGAAAAAGCTAAGTTGAAGTTCTCAGCATAAACCTGCAGTAGGTCATGTCAACTGGGTGCCTCCCATAGGACAATATGATGACTCCTACACAGAAGAAAAAAAAGAAATAATAATCTAATCATTAAGGATATATTATTGGATTTGGAAAAAGATAAAATGGTGAGATAATTTAGAGTCCTGATAAAGTAATATGAAATAGTTGGCTACGAAATTTGCAGTGTAGAGGAAATCCTAAGCCAAAGGGAACTAACAGATTGAGAGTCAGCTTTTGGTTCTGCTTAATCGGATTTGAAATATAATATGGCGAACTTACTTCATGTCTTAGTTTGAGTTTCCTTGAGAACAGAGCTTAAAATAAAGGCTTGGGTACAGGTAGTTTATTCGGGAAGTAAGCCTAGGAGGAAGAGCATGTGGAGTAAGACAAGAAGTGGTTAAAACTGATCCAGTGTAAATTACTGATTTCAGCCACCTATTGCAGACAGTTCCACGTAGTTACTAATATCCCACCTCAAATTCACATGGTGGTGTCTCTCTCTCTCTCTCCCCCCTGAAGCTTTCCTTCAAGCCCAATAACAGACACAGGCTGTTAGCGACCCTGACAACCCTCAACCAGTGGGAGAAGGCAGTAGGTCAATAAGGGCCTGCGGTACCAGTTGGTTACCACTGTAGACAGCTGGGATTCAGTCACTCTGGGAACACATAGAGGAATTGTGTAGAATGCCCATCAAAGAACAAGGAGGGTGAATATTGGTTGAGGGTTGCCTCCGCCGCCCTGGTTGATAAGGGCTGCATAATCCCATCTGCACCTGCATAGGTGTTTCAGAGAAAGCCCTGAAGCAGAAAAGCAAAGAGCAACCGCCACATGTGCTTAAAGAGACACGGGCAATTGCATGCCACTGTCCACCACAGCTGTCTAGCACAGCTGTCCACCACAGCTGCACAGAAATCAGTAGCCCAAGGAGCTGCGACACGGGCATCACACACAGCTGCTGCACCAAGACTTCTTGAGCACAGCTCTATTGACATTTGGACCAGATAATTCTTTATTGTGGGGCAGCCATGTTTCTTTTTTTTTTTAACTTTAAAGATGTGGGGTACCATTCAGGGTTAGGTATACAAATGTTCATTATGCAGGTACCCTTGTTGGTGAGGTGTGCCCCTCCCTCTCCTGGTACTTTCTTGCCCATATTAAGCAACATCCCTGGACATTCCCCACTACATGCCAGCTGCCCCCTGCCCAGTTGTGACCATGAATAATGTCTCCAGACATTGTCAAATGTCATCAGGGAGGCAAAAATCTTCCCCATTTGAGAACCACTGTGCAACACTGTATAACCTTGGGCAAGTTACTTTACTGCTCTAAATCAGTTACTTATCTGAAAAGAAGGGTAATAATAGTACTGATCTCATAGGCTTTGGAAGATGATTAAGTGAAACGGTGACCATTAAGCACTTAGCAGAGTAAGTGAGCACTTAGCACATAGTATATGTTTAATAATAAGGTAATAATAGCAATACAGTACTGTAGAAATATCTGATCGTATAATGATAGACTTTTATGGCTAGAAGTCAAGGCTTAATTTCCCCTTCTTTGATTAAAAATAACAAAATAAGATTCTTATTAATAATAATAATAAGGTATTTCCCAATATCTATCTCAGTAAATAGATCAAAGGCTGAATCTCAATGTGAATAAATCAAAGTGAAAAAGTTTGACATCAGTTACTTTTGATCTTCTTTCATTACCCAACATCAATTAATGCTCTTAAGTTAGACATGACCACGTGTCATTTTGTTGTAGCTAAGTGAACATGGAGTGTGAAGGAGATAAAAAGAACCCTGCTTTAAGAAGTGAATAGAAAATGAGAATGCTGTATTCCAGAATAATCTTGCAGATTTAAACCTCAGTATTTTACAAAATGCAGATTTAAAGTATACATTTACTAAAACAAATTTTTTTAGCATAGCCTACAATCTAGGCTCAAAGGCATGAATATTTTAGGTTTATTAGCATAAACTGAATATCAGCATGCAAACATTGAAATGAATTTAAGGAAATTGTTAATGATTCATTACATAGAGTAATTAGATTTTTGTGCAATTGGAGTAATGCATGAGTAAAAACAATTATGTACTGATACAATGAAAAACCACTCTCAGAGAAAAAGTCATTAGTGTAATAAAAAGGACATTTTGCAGGGCTCCCCCTGTACTTTCTTAGGCTCAATCACAAACAGCTGTTGCCATCTGCCAGGGAGAGCCCTCAGCAGAGAGACATGTCAAACCTCTCTGCCAAACCCTGGTCTGTTGAAAATGTCTACCAGAACTCTCAGAGACTGTATACCTTCCATAGATAGTAGATGACTGTCCGGTGAAAGTGGCTTATATCATTCTTCAGAGTTTCTAGGGGAAAAATCAAACAAGATAAGCAGGAACAGTATATCCATGGGGATTTTCCTTTGTGGCTTCTGCTATGTTCTCTTTGTCACTTTTACCAAGTATATACTTTTGCTCACAGTGAAATCACTGTTCAAAGTGATCACACTGTGTTGTACCTACTTTTTAACATGTATTAAACTCTTCGAGTGCAGTTGCCAAGACCCTGTCATCTTTGTATCCTCAAGACACAGAACAGAGAGAGCAATCAAGAAATGATGAGTAAGTGAATGAACGAATAAAAGTATCGGTCCAGCTCACCATGACTGTTGTACCGGGTCCCAAGGTCAGTTAAGAATGTAAAATATCAATCTAAGTCTTCACAGGGATATCTTAAGATACCCTCAGAACCACTGAACCCTCCTACCACATCTTAGCCTTCCCAGAATAGATACCGTCTGGGGCAGCAGGAAATGAAGCAATCAGAGCCATATAACATAGGCCAGATCTACGAAAAGAAGTTAGGCAATCTTCCAGATCATTGAAACAGGAAAAGATGTTTGCCAGGAATTTCCAGATAACTCAGGCAAAAATTTTTTTTTAACCTGCTTGAATTAGTAGTATAATTGCCTCAGTTCTCCATTTGTCTGTTCTTGTTCAGACATAGCTTCAGATAAAATAATTTGCTGCAGAGTCTTAGGGGAATAAAAGAAAAGGAGCCCAGAGACAAAGGAGGAACCTTTAAAACTAGCTCAACTGTGTCATAGAACGGCCTGAATGCCTCCAGGTGGCAGTCTGGAAATTATGAAGCGAAACTGGATTGACACAAATGATGAGGAAATGCTTATTTGAATTTTACAAATAAGAACTTTAGCTATTTTCACAACGTAAAGCATTTGATTTTGCCTTAATGTATCGGTATTTCAAAAGTAGTTCAATTGTTGCTATTTCATTCCTGTGGATGCTGAGTGCAAAGAGGCTTTTCTAGCCGGGCTCCGTGGCTCAGCCTATAATCCCACGCCTTGGGAGGCTGAGGTGAGTGAATTGCCTGAGCTCGAGGGTTCGCGACCCGCCTGGGCAACTTGGTGAGACCTCATTTCTACAATAAATGAAAAAATTAGCCGGGTGTGGTAGCGTGCATCTGTAGTTCCAGCTACTTGGAAGGCTGAGGCGGAAGGATCGCCGGAGCCCAGCAGGTCGAGGCTGCGGTGGCTGGGAGCGGCCACTACACTCCAGTCTGGGCGACAGAGTGAGACTCCAACTCAAAAAAAATAAAAAAGAGGCTTTTCTATAAGAATTGAATCTGGAAAAACTTAAAAGCAATAGTGGTGAAGACGGAATGGTTTTGAAAACTAAACTTAAATAATAAAACTGTCTCCCAGGAAATGATTTTGAATAATAACAAAATCAAGGTAAGTACAGTAGAGTGTCACACTGATGTCATCTCTGAAGTCCCGGCTCTGAGGCTCTGAGATGGTGCTAGAGATAGAATCACATATGAACAAGTGTCTTCTGGGGCTGTCATTATCATTCTCTGTCATATTTCATCCAAGACAACTTATCCGATATTGCCTTAGTCGTGTTTACAGCCAGCTTCAAGTCTCAGATTGTGATTGATCACAAAAGAATTCTGAAATCTGACAGAAAAATAAGCAGGCACCACATAAATTAAAATGAAATTATCTGTGAAAGAGCTTTGTAAACTGCAACACACTATGCAAATCTGAGCTATTATTGCACAGAAGGTTCATTGGAGGTTTTTTTTTTTAATCTTTTAACAGAATGGTGTGACTAATTATGAAGATAAAACCTCATTAAATCTTTTAACTTGATTTTCCTTTTTAATTATTGAAAGCTTATATATTGTCTGAGAGTAGATTTCTTTTCTGAAACTAGAAACTAACCTCTCCCCACTTTGATTGGATTTCACAGGGCCCACCATGATACATCACCTCTGGAACTGTTTGATTCAAAGGAAGATAGAATTAGTCTACCTGCATTACATGAATTCACCATGGAAACCACAGAACAGGAAGAAAAAAAATGAGTAAGAGAAAAGCAAATCAAAATCACTGTGACTCTTGAACACAAGTAGTTACTATTACAGTGAGGGTTCCTCCTGCTTACTTGGGATTCTATTCCTGAGTCTTGGAAAGAACTCACAGCCTTATTTTGAGTCAAGTCTGGGACATAAAATGCAGGACTTTGCTATCCTAAGCTAAATGACCCGAAAAATAATTTTATTCCCCTTCAGACTTATTTTTTTTTCCCCCAGACCTAATAAGCTTAAAGGTGATCTGTAAGGCTGACACAAATTTTAAAATAAAATGAGTAAGTGCACTTTAAAAATTGGCTTTGGGAGTTGTTTAAATAAGTTTCTTTTTTATTCTTAAGAAATATGTTTCCCTTCAAAATTTACTGCTTTAAGAGAGGTAAAGGTGTGTTTTAGATGTTTCATTAGATTTAATAACTTTAATATTAAAATTTTTTGATTTCTCTTTAAACTTTTAATGATGTCTCGCGTCGATTTAAAAAGAAAGATCCCCAACAGATCTATATACAACACTTTAAAACACAAATGTCTAAAAGATGTTTTACCAGACGTATTTCATTCTAAAAAGAGAAAATCAACCCCATGTCTTAAGATAATTTTCATAATTACCTTTGATGGACTTACAGCAACACATTATGCAGCCATGGCTTTCATTATTTGTTTTATTTTTCTTCACTGTGCCCTTGGGCTTTAATTACTTCTTCAATTGCTTCTAGATACCTGTGTTGCCACCGAGACTCCCACTTGGGAGATTCTCATACTTTGGACACATTATGATGCAGTTTACAGTCATTTGGTCTCATAGAAGTCAGTTTTTTCAAGTAAGACCTAGTCAAATTCAATTTGAATAAAGTTTAGTGGATTAATCAAATTCTCTTGACTAAAATTTTATAGAATTACATATTTTATGAAATGAGTGATTTGTTATTATACACTTAAATTACTTTTTTCAGAAATTTGGGTCACAAAATCATTCTAGCAATGTGTACTTGGCAATATTCACTTTCATTTTTACCAGTTTCATTTTTAAAAATTTAATTAGCAAGAATATCCCAGAACTTACCTGTGTATTGATACTGGTGCTACAGTTCTAGAAAAAGAAATATTCTTATATATTTCATAAAGGAAATATCTTTATAAGAAGGACCAAAATTGAAAACCTATTATGTTCTTTGTTGTTATTATTTTTAAAAATTCTAAGCCATACTTACTAAAATAAATTCACTGAAATACATTTACATATATAGGTGTTATATGTTATTACAATAGGAACTAGTATGGAAAACTATATTCCAAAATGATTTCTCACTCTCTCTCATGCACGCACCAGCGGACGCACCAGCACACACACATGCGCGTGCACACACACACACACACAGTTCATTACTTTTTTTTCTAGAGCCAAGATGAGAGCCTGTAGGAGGCTGGTTGTCTAACAGTTACCTTAATTAGTGCAAATAATTGGAACGAGATCTTCTGTCTCAATCACACACATGGTCCAATAGCATACTCTCTAATTCCTCCTATAAAGATATACATAATGTATTTTTAAAATCAAAAGTGTCTCAGAAAACGCAGATGTTACCATGTTACCTACATCTCACATCCCTCGCCTTTCTGTAGATAACTAAGAGGTAGAAGGTAAATATTTTATCCTCATATTTCTGATTATACTTAGCTAGTCGTCTTAGCTCTTCAATGCTCAGCCCTTTTAATTTAATAAATTATTTTCCCTTTAAAGTTCTAGTAATAGCTTAATGAGGCAAGGATGGGGAGGGCTTAGCTGCTATTCTGGTAAATGAGAGGAAGAAAATACATTTTTTCAAAGGTTCAAATATGACTATTCTTAGGTTTTACTCTAATTTAGCAACATTAAAAATTTATCTCCTCTACTCTTTAGATAAGTGAAAATTTTAGACAAGTGATTGGAGAAAAGATTGATGTGCATATTTAATTATTTAATTATTTATGCTGGTCACTGCCACCAAAGCTGTAAATCAGGGAAGATGGAGTTTGGTGCCTGGTGACAGTGATGGGGTATTTGCAAATCTGTAATGGATTGCTGTAAAACATAGGTATTACCTAACATCTTTACCATAAGCAATTTCCTAGGGCAAAGGGAAGCCATCTTTCTAAGGGTGGATGGTATATTTCATAGGCCTTTTGCTACAGCTGGTTTCATAATTTATTACACCTGCTTTGTTCCCTACATACCAAATATTTCCCTCCCTTGTTGCTAACCAACCTCTGCTGATTCACACAAAATAACCAAGGGAGATATCTCACCTACCTCCTCCCCCAGTCACCTTCTATTTGGAGACTCTGCCAACATCTAACTGCTGACCTCTTTACCCAGCCTCAGAAAGCTGCCTGCATCAACGTCCAAGGTTCTGGAAGGTGCAGGGCAGAAGCAGCCCATCCAGGTTCAAAAACACCATCTACACTGTGATCACAGCTGAGATACCAGAAAGATCTTTGGTAACGTTTTCTCCTTTCAAAAAACTTTGTGAAACTTTTAGGTACATTTCTCAGAGGGAAGAAATCTAGGTTGCAATAACCAACCAGGGATTAAAAGGCAGAAGGAGAAAGTCTAGATTAGAAAGAGTTTAGCAGCTGAGAGCTGCGTGACTGAATGCTCCACTGTTGTGAGTAAATGGTGATAAGAAAGGTCATAAAAATTAATCATTTCTGACCATGAAGTAGGTGATGTCTTTATTGGCAGCCAGACCCTTGATTAATTCTTTCCCCTCCTCCCTTCCTCCACATTCTTATGTAAGAGAGAAAACATCAGCGGAGATGGTGTGGGAGAAGGAGCAGAGATGGGACTAGGTATGAAAATGTTGTAGTTTCACATTCTCATTCCAGCTGTCAACTCTCTATGTTTCTGTCAACTTGCCCCAAACACTTCCCTATTTTTACTGTAAGGTCAAACGAACTAGAACATTCTCTGGAGGATCTTAGCTACCTCACAGGATCTCTCTATGAATAGAAAAAGACTTCATCATCATAAAAAAATAAGAAGCAGTAAGATAATCAAACACTATACTCTTCACTTAAACTTTGCTACTTGTAGGGACTTTGCCACACCCGCTCCAGTTTCTTCTCCAGATTTCTTCTAATTACTGTAGTAGTAGCTGTTGTTCATTAAAACAGAGGAAGATCATTCTCCATATTCATTAGTCATAGAAAAAAATAATTGGGTGCCCTATTTATAGCTCAAAATTGTTGCTCTGTAGAGGAATGGGGCGGAGGAATCATCTTGAGCCAAGGTCCTGAATCCAAGCAGGAGATGATGATATACCCAATGACTCCAAGGACAGCGTGATCAGCTGCGTGGTTCCACCTCTATTCTGATGCATTGGCTATTAATTCTGTGAGGATTTTTGGACAAAAATCCAACACATTGGGGACAAGACTGCACACATTAATTCTGGTCCTTTAAGCCTAAAATATTAACATAGCCACTAATCTGATGGAGGAGGGGATGATATCACAGCTGCACAATTGCATGTTGTAATCGCTGCTGTTATCTTCTGTTCTTTATATTCAATAGTTCTCTGATAGTTCTCTGTGCTGAGCGCTGCATATTGATTTGGAGAAAAGTAAATGAGTTTCTGAACACATAAGGAAGGCCTCTCTGGTATGCTTAGAACAATTCATTTCCCTTTTTATTTTTTTCTGATTTATCCTCTAACTTCAAAGCTCATGTGACTCACTTATTTTTTAACTTTTTTTAAACATAATTTGTTAGGCAAGGTAATTATTTGATGGGGTCAGCACAAAAAAACCCAAAATTAAATCAGAAATGAATTCTTCCTAATGAGAGTCAAGTTCAGACACTCACCTGTAAATGTTCTGACATGGTGTGGGGTATATTTATGAAGAACTCCCTCCTGAGCCATCTAGGGGTACAAGGGGGCAGGGATTGTGCTAGAAAGGCAGCACTGCAATCCTGATACAAGGCTCTTCAGTTGTTGGGAAACTCAGTGTTCTCTGACAAGAAGCATCAGGTTGTGGACATGCTTAAAGACAGTGAGTGTCTCTGCTGGCTGCTGCTCTTGTCCCATCCCCGATGATTCTGCCCTGGTGGTGGACAGGCAGCTGGGTGGTGAGAAGTGTGTGCCTCCATGAGGTGACTGGTGCACTCACTCTCCACTGATAGGTCTGGAGGGCAAGGGAGTACCTGTTTTGGGAAGTCACCGACCTCAAGCATCTAGTTCCACTTGCACTCCACCCTTCCATGAGCTAGTGGGTGTGCCTGAGCTTAAAAAGCAACTTGAGGGCTAAGTACTCTCATCTGAGACGACAGGCAGCTCCCATTCATTGACTGCCAAATATGCCAGGTTGGATGCTTGGTATAAGAAGCTCTCAATCCTTACATATAACCCTTTGAGGCAGATTTTAGTATTACTATCATTTCAGAGATCAGGAGACTGAGACTTAGCAAGATAAAGTTTCTGGCTCAAGTTTGCACAGCTGGAAAAAAGTATGCTGGATTCTAACTCGTGCTCTTCACCAGGTGTTACCACTACCGCTCTTGGCCATGTACCAGGCTGTCTCCCAACATGCTGTTATATGTGAGAAGGAAAGTGGTGTCTCGTGAGATGACACCAAGATTTGTGCTCAGAAGACCTGTTCTCACACCATTGCTTGGCTTCTTTCCACTATGTGACCAATGTGTCAGACTCTTCCTTTACCCCTTGCTGCTAAAATAGGCAAAATTAGACTTACGGCAAAGAACCACTATAAGAATGAAATCTGTTTGCCAATCAGAGTACTCTGTATATGCTCAATTAATGTCTGTGGCAGCTAATTCTTGGCTGACTTCAGTCTATTAAAAAAATACATATTTTATATGGCTTCACATTAAGCAGTAACTTGATAACATCTCACTCAATCTTTAACGGCAACTTAATAAGATCTCTCATTGAATCTGCGAGCTTAATTCTCCATCTTATTCTTATCTTGTATGTAGATACCCATGCATTTGCTTCTAAATTTAGAGCGCGCATTCTCAGCCAAACGTGCATACATAAGTTGAGGAAGATACAAGCACCTGGCCCAGAGGCCCCACAGCAGGAAACAAGGGCACAAGTTGTTGAACTGCACCTCTGGGCTTGGCAGTGAACCATGTTACACCCATTTCCTGATAGGACCTCCTCCTCCACACAGGGTTCCTGCTCTTGGCTGTTGAGGCGCCTCTCGCCTACAGCCCACAGAATCTCACCGTACCCTCCTCAGGAAGAAGGTTTTGCTGGCAGTGTGGGTGGGTGGGAAGATAAGTTGCACAGGGTCACAGAAAGAGGAAGAGGCAAGAGTCAAGGAGAGACAAGAGGTATGATGTGAGTCAAGGGATGGGTGCCTTTGGAAATGATGGAGTGAGGTTTGCTTGTATGATGTAGGATAGAAGGACTATAAAAGTACCCCTAGCCTTTGTGACTCTACACAGAAACAGCAGATCTCAGGACCTTTGAATGTGCTTGGCTTGAAATGCTCTTGCTCCAGGCCACACACCGGTTGTCTCCTCCTAAACGGCCTTCTGCCATTTCCATTTAAAGTGGTCACCATCATTCCCATGATACTGTCATCTTCATAGCATCTATCATGATCCTAAATTGAATTACTCATTGAGTTACTTGTTTTCTAATTTGTCTTCCCCTTCTAGAATACAAGCTCTTGACTACTATCTTCCCCATGCCCAGAATAATGACTGATTCAGTGCACATTTATCAAAGGAATGAATATACCAGTGACACTTCACCTTCTTTTAGGCTGTTAATTTTCTCCTTTTCCTAGAATATCTCCACCCAGATGTCCCATTCTTATTCAAAGCCAAGCCTCAAAAATTGTGCTACAGATCCTCTATTCAGTTCCCCAAGAGCCAAAAATATTTCCTGTCTCATGGCTTTTGCATGCTGTTCCCTCTGCCTGGAACATCATCCACCTCCGCTTCCTCCTCTCCCCACTAAATTCTCTGTTTTTAGGATGTCTGGCTGCTTCACATTGAACTTCAGTGTTGTTTCTGGGAAATGGCTGTTCCCCAGAAACAATTCCCCGATGTCCCTGATCAGCCAATCATTTCTTTAATATTTTCTATTAGAGAATCTGTGTCCTATTTTTCAATCCAGTTACCTATTTATTTGTTTCTTGTCTGCCTTCCCAGCTACACCATAAGCTTCCTAAGGACAGAGACTATATATTTTATTTTACAATGCATGCTACATTTGGATTAGGAGGTCAACCCAACTTACAAGTTTATTAATAGCTGTAACTCCTCCTCTTTCAGTTTCTATGTAAACTATCTCTCTGTTAAAGGACAAGTTAAAATGCTACTTTGCTCATGAGGCTTCCCTAAACATTGTGGCTACAGTCACCTTTCCCTTCACCAGACCCTTATTCATTTCATTCACAAGTGTGTTCTGAGTACTTTCTGGTGCTAAGTGCTGATGGAAGGATGCATTGGACATGGTCCCTGACCTCAAGGAGGTTTGACAGTAATTCAAATAAATAAATGAATGAATTTATTATAACTTTCCATCTCAATGCCTTTACCTTATTTTTTAATATTAAGCACAAGCATGTAGCTTCTTTCCATAGTCTTCCTGAGAAGGCTCAAGACAGGTCATCCTTCCAAAAGAATCAAGAAAATGATCTATTCCTGGTACTGATTTGATGCTGAGAAATGAGGTAGCTTCCCAGCATCTCCTAAATCTGACTTGCACTCTACTAATGCATCATATTTAAATGGATTTCCTGGAAAAAAAAAAAAAAAAAGCCATGCCCTCCTCTATTCACATGTAAACATAAAAATAGTTTTCTAAGCCAAAAGTACAAGAATTTTAATTAGCTATCTTAAGAAGTGAATTCATTTCACTGGCTCAAATAACTCTACAGTCAGTATCCACAGGGAATTGATTGCAAGATACCAAAATCCTGGGGTGTTCAAATTATCTCTAGACTACCTATAATATCTGATACAAGGTAAATGCTATATAAAGAGTTGTTACGCTGGGTTGTTTTTTATTTTTATTATTTTTTATCATTGTAGTGTTATTTTTGTTTGTTTGTTTGGAGGATTTTTGTTTGTCTGTTAGTATTTTCTATCTAAGTTTGGTTGAATGCAAGAATGTAAAACCCACAAATACAGAGAGCTGACAGTGTTGGATCCTTTTTCTCTCCTTCATTTCTCATTTTTATATTTGGCAGCACTGTAATTGTGGCCTTATTAATTTGAAACTAAGTTTGAAATGAAATTCAGGTTTTTTTTCTTTGCTTCATTTATTACACCCGAACCCTGAAAAAAAGTTTTGTGTATGTAGCATAAAAAACAAGTAGCTAAAATGTGAGAAATTGTGCAAAAATGTTGGCGGCAATGATTGCATGATGCCCCACTCAGGTTTAAATTATTTTTCTCTGGATTTGATAAATGGAGCCTTTTGGGCAGTATCTTAGTAGCATCAGTATGCTTCCAATTTTCTGTAACACTTCTATTCTTCTGTAACACTTCTATTCTATTCTTCTATTCTATTCTTTCCAAAGCTTTTTTTTTAACCCTCAATGAGAGGCTACTAGAACTGCTTTCTTCACCTCCTTTCTGCCCTGTCCATCTCAGCCATAGTGATCCAGATCCAGTAACTTCAGATTACTCCTCTTTACTCTCTCATTGACTCAACTTCCAAAGGACAGACTCTAGGAAACTCACCTCCCTTCCTCATCTCCTGCAACATTCTAGCTATATTTTCTACTTAACCAATGCCAAGCTATTTATATTTTCTATTCAACTAAAGCAAATCACCTTTTGCTGTTGACTCACCAACTTGATTTTTCAGTTACCTCGTTAAATCTGTCATCAAGATCAGTCAGTTTTATCTCCATAAAATATCTGAACTATAAGCACTTTTTGCCATCCTCACTGCTACAACCTTAGTCCAAACTGTGACCATGTTTTTCCTATCCCTTTGTAACAGACTCCTTGAAGAGGATCCCTAATCTTCTCCTCCAAACCACCTTCTGCACATTAACTGCAAGCAATTGTGCAAATGTGTTTTCTAAGACATAAATCAGATCATGTCACGCCCCTGCTTGAAATGTTCTAGTGGCTTCCTTTTGAGACCACAATAAAATCCAGGCTTCCTACCTTGGCCCTGTGTGATATGACACCTTAACTTCTCATTCTATCAATTCATTTGAGGCACACAGATCTCTCTGGTTCTTAAGAAGCATCAAGCTCTCAGGGTCAGTATCTTATTTCACTTGAGCTACTATAATAAAATACCTGAGGCTGGTTAATTCATAAAAAGAGAAATTTATCTCTTCCAATTCCAGAAGCTGGAAAGTCCAAAACCAAGGTGCCAGCAGGTGTGGTTGTCTGGTGGGGTCTGCTCTGTGCTTCCAAAATGGTGCCTTATTGCTACATCCTTTAATGGGGAGGAATACTGTATCCTCACTTGGTGGAATGGGGAAAAACAATAAAGCCAAATGCTTCATGAAGCCTGTTTTATAAGGGTCTTGACTCCATTTATGAAGGGAGGAGCCCTCATGATCCAATCACCTCTTAGAAGACCCCATCACTTAGCACCATCACATTGGCCATTACGTTCCTTTCTTTTTTTTTTTAAGATGCACGATACAATTCAGGGTTAGGGGTCATTATGTTTCACTAGGGGTCACTATATTTTGGAGAAGAGGGGACACATTCAAAAAATAACAGTCTATGACTTGCTCTTTCTTCCCCCGCATCTTCACATGGCTTCCTTCTTCTTATGATCTAGGTTTCAATTCAAATGTCATCTTCTCAGAGATGTCTTCCTTGGCCTCCCTTCTTAAGCAACATCTTTCTTTGCTCTGTATGACATATCCACTGTGGTTATGTTCTTAGCACTCATCAGTGTGTGAAACCATTATATTTACTTGCATATTTATTTGTGTCCCCCCACCAATGTAAACTGCTTAAGGTCAGGCTCACTGTGGGTGTTAGTCACCATTGTATCTCCAGCATCTAATAGAGGCTAGCACACAGTTGACATTCCTCTCATTCATTCAACAAATACTTATCAACTCGTCAGTCCTGGGCACTAGGATACAAACTATGAATAGAACTGATGCGTTCCTGTTTTTGGAGGTTCCACATTACATTTGGGGTGGGAAGTGCACACTGCAGGAAAAAAAAGAAAAAACTTGTCAATGAACAGCTAAATATATACTGTATCATGTGATAATAAGTACTCCAAAAAATAAAGCAGGAAGGAGAAACAGGGGCTGCCAGTGGGCACATTTCCCCCTAAAAACAATAAACAGTAAACTACTTGCCTTTGTTGCTTAGAACTTTAGACATACTTTTTAAAAATCACATTTTATTGTAGTTATATCTTCAGGTGACTTTCTTCACATAAACTCACTTAGCTGAGCTCTAAGTTGGTGATGATATTATGTATATCGTGCTTTGCCCCAGGTGTATGAAAAGACTCAATAAGTACAATTAAATTTTTTTTAAGAATTAATAAGTGTTTATATTTCTATTATTACCCCTGTGAATATTTCCACGTAAAACTTCATAAAGAGCATTCTTGGATGACCTGGAGAAAGATTTCATCATTTAACCCCCAAGTATATAGTCAGTGCTGCATGAATGTCTCTGAGCAAAAAAATATAGACGAAACACACCACAACTGCTGTGTGTTTTTAATTTGTTAAATCAGTCTCTGAACCTGATCAGATTAGGATCTGCTCTCCTTTCCTTCAGCCCACAGCACTAGGGGTTATGCTCAGTTATCTTTCATGTGACATATACACTATATCTATACACATAAAGCAGACATTGCTAATTTGGGTTCCTTTGTTCCACAGAAAACAGTTACAGAGTAGATATTGTGTATTTTGTACTTTTAACCTGAGCCCCTGGTACTCAGCCACACATGAGGGACAAGTCTCATTTTTCTGTAGAAATGCTGTGATACATTTGAGGTTATTCTCTGCTATGAAATTATACTACTTTCCTAGATAAACAAAGGCCAAAAAAACCCCATATTTTTTCAGTGCTTCCAGTGTATCTCAATATTACAAGCAATAAAAAGCTCTAGGCCTGATTTTATTTTCAACTGATTGGCTCCTACATTGCATCTATGATATGGCCAAGGAAACTGTAGATAAAGAACATAATGAAATCTGACACTATACCCATATGAGGAATATCGAAAGGAAAAGTAATTTTTTCTCAGAGAATTTGAATAAAGGAAAAGTATATTAGGAGGGCAAATATTTCAATACCCACTATGCAGTTCATTTCCTTACAAAGGGTAGCTCATGTGCCCCTATGAACAAGAAGAAAACAAAGGGCCTATTTCTCTACAAAAAGAATACAAAAACTAATGTCAGAGGATAGAGAAGAGGAAGAGATTATTGTGTTGCATGTTATACAGGATTACAGGATTTCAAAATGCATGTGGTTTCCTGCTAGAAACTTAATTTCTGGTCTTGCCTTCCAAACAGTTAGACTGGGTTGTCATTGACTTCCCGTGTCCCTCTCTGATAGTATATATACAAATAGAAAGCAGAAAGAAAACACTTGTCAGCCAAACTATATCATTTAGGTTTCAAGTATCAGGTAGGAGAAAACAAAAGACTACACCATTAGTTAAATCTCTATTATGTGCAGACCCACGTTTACACCCTTCAGATTGTCCCTCTAATGACTATCCGTGTGGGGTACCAGAGACCCTTAAGATCGAGCACCAATTTGACAAGTGTGATCCAAGCACCTGGAGTGTACTGTGTCTTGCAAAACATCCAGAGAAAAATCAATACAAGTAAGTCACCTGCATGGGAAGTAGTATGGAATCATTTTGGCTTCAAGCACTAAAAGGGCTGCCATTTCCTAAGGCCTGGAGATGTGGATGCTTCATGCCAGTTTGACACTGGGAACCACTGATGGATCTGATACATCATGGTTGAGCTGGCTCACAAACAGCATCCTTTGGAATGCTAAGCACATAAAGCTTCCATTATCTGTCCATCTTTGACTATTGTACACAGTCCACAGCTTGTTTGCTGTGCCTGTGAAAGGCAGTTCTTCATGATGAACACCATTGTCAAGAATTTTTCATGTATTTGGAGTGTTAATTAGTACAGGTGTTTGGAGAAAAACTTCTCAGACGTAGTCAATTATTTCTGCTATTCTGTAGGTTAGATAGAGGTGCACACATGCAGAATGAAATTGCATCAGATCAGATTGGAATGTTTTGACAGCAAGCGATAGCAAATGGTTAGGCTGGTATTATAAAGCAGGAGCGATTAACAAGTGATTTACGAATGGCGGCAGGGACACAACCTTGAATTACAATGACTAGAGATAGCTGGCTATTAAAAATGTATAGTGGTTAATAAATTGCATTTGATTAGGTGAAGATTTGGGGGGATTATTTCTAATGGATCAGATAATGGTTCTAATACAGCCAAGCAGACTTTTTTATTTTGATTTATAATACTCACTCATTGACGAACGCGCCAGACATATCTATAGCAGCCCAACAGAATTCAAATAGATAAAATTACCAAGAAAGCCCATGTCCATTTATATCAGAAACGCCTTGATTTAACAGATGTGCTTTACGTAATTCCCTGAGGGACAACGGGTTTAGATTTTTCTGAATCTAAAGAAGACAAAATTCCAGAGCTTTACATTTCTATATAAAATTCTTCTACTCTCAGTCTTCAGCTAAAAGACAATTCAGATCATTCTCAATCTCATCTTTAGAATAAGACATCTTTCTTTAATGATTACAAATAACTGAATAGCTATCTAGCACATTTTCACTATTTTTGAAATGCGGTGTTTTTATAAGAGGGATAGGAAAGAGTGTGGATGGATTTGAAATAGATTAGATCAGATCTGAAAAGGATGTCATTGACAAAACAAAAGAAAATGAAAAAAATATCACGATATGGAGTAATGATGTTCTCAAAGTGTTTTCATCTCTGGTTTTTTTAATGTTCAAGTTATTCTTTTATAAGAAAAGAAAATTTTCTCCCCACTTTACACATTGAAAATGGGATATTGAGAGGTGAAAAGAAACTTCGTAATAAGTGAGTATAAATGATCAAAGATCAAAGATTAGAAACAGGGCTTTCAAACAGTCTTTTGTTACCATCAAGCATTAGCAATTCCTTTCAATGGCCTTGACTATGAAATATTTCTGGGACAACTATAAAAAATAGTCAAAGTACTCACTCATGTCCTGATGTCCTGGTCACACTGTTCCAGCCCTGCCTTCGGTCATATTCATTCCTTACCCAATACTCTCCATCCCTGCTTGCCACAACAGACAAGGTGTAAAGCAACAGAAACACAGAAAAGGGTAGCGGTTAAGAGAAGAAATAGGTTTATGTTAACATATTTAGGAAACATATTTATGTTCACATTGATAACTACAAAAAAGTTCATGATCAATAATAACTAAAAATGCAAAACAGATGAGACATTTCCTCACCTTCATAATCATAAAATGTTAAAATTCATAGCAACTAGTTTACATAATAATAAAATGTTAAAATTCATAATAATAAACGTAATAATAAAATATTAAAGTTCAAAGCAACTAGTTTGTGCCAATGTAAATAAAGAGGAGCTCTCCGAATACACTGGTCTAAGTATAAACTGGTTCAACCCCTTGTTGCCAGTATGTATTACATTTTGTGTGTATGTTTAGCACAGTTTTCCTTAGAAGAAAAATGTGCGAATATGGAAAAGACATCACTTTTTTGGAGGTTTGCTATATTTTTAATATAAAAAGCTGCAGAAAACAATTGATAAGATGATCCACATGAATAAAGGAAACACATAGACTAGGCAATTGCATATCTATATATATGAATATGAAATATATAAACTAAAGTAGCAAGAGAGTCACCTTTGGGGATAGGGGTTGTCTGAGGGATTATGTGATGCTATTTTTCCATGGTAGAATTAAGATTAACTGTAACTTTGTGTATATGCTTATATTTTTCAGATTAAAGACATAAACACACAAACCATACTACGTCTTTAAGAAATAAATATATCATAGGTTTTGGATCCAATAGGCACAATTTGACTACTGACTTAATCCTCTTAGTAGAGTTCCAAAACTTTGTTTTCTCCAACTTTACAATAAAGATAAGTGTAGTGCTTATCTTAAGAGTTGTAAGGATTGATGAGATAATGCAGGATAATTTATAAAAATGATTACTGTAGTGACTAGTGCATAAAAAGCTCAATAAACATTAAATATTATTATTATTACTATAGTCAAAGTGCAGGTTCCTCTAGTTTATCACATAAATTTTAATCCCTGTCTCCTCCTAAACCTAACAGAATCCTTGTCTCCCTGTTCTCTTAAAAGTTTGCATTTGCTCTTACATTCCATTTATTTCTTCCCCCAAGAAAAACTGCATTTTCCTTTGATTTGCCTCTTCACTGAAATGCTCTTGCCTGGGTCCTTGTTTTCCCACATTTGTTCAGATAGAGCTCCCCTAACACCCCTGCTCACCTCCTTCAGTTGAGCTCACTGGGATTCCATCCAGACCAGAACTCAAAACCGTTCTACTCCTTGTTACCTTTATCTGTCATTTACCTACTGACTGAATCTTGAGTCTTGCTTTTTAATGGAGATGGGCCTAGGCATCCCAGTATTCCCTAGAAAAACTTGTTTTTCCTCTGATGTCTGTAAAATTGAAAAATTATTACCTTTTTACATTTTTCTTTGTTATTATTTTGTTGATATTATTGTTTTTGTAGAGATGGAGTCTTGCTATGCTGCCCAGGCTGGCCTCAACTCCAGGGCCCAAGAAATCCTCTCACCTCGGCCTCCTCACACAGGCATGAGCCACTGTGTCTTGCTTGGAAAGACTATTGCTTTTTAAAAGCATCAATGTGACCACAAAAATATTATGCTCAATTCCCATGATTGATGCAGCTATTTGTGGAAAACAGAGAGATGGATTCCACTTTAGAAAACATTTTCAAATCTTGAATGTATTCTTTAAAATCATTAATAGGGCAGTTTCGCTGATAATTAGAACACAAACTAGTCTCCCAATCTCTGCTGCCCACCATTGCAATCTTAAGTAGTCATAGAAATGGCCATGCTGTCTCCTCGACTCTGCATGTAGACACTCTGTGTTAATGGAGAAAGAGCCAAGTGGGGAACATAAGGATTAAGTGCTCTTTCAAATCAGCAGATTTTTAATTCCTTGTTCTTCTGGACAAATAACAAGTCCTATGACTAACTGTTCATACAAGATTTCTCTCAGAAATGTGGGTTTTGTTAATTTTTTTAGGGTTTGTAACTGGGTAATATATATACAAACACATTTGCCTCCTGACTGTAGCAGAGAATAATCTCCAGATATAATGGAATAGTTCATCTTATTGCAACAAAAAGCAAGAAAACCAAGGCAGTAAGATGATGCTGTCAGTAGTTTATGTCCCTTAAGACCTTTAAAGGTAATAATCATTCTACCTTCCATTTCGGTAGCGCCTGATGGTTTGCAAAGTACTTTCACATACATTATCTCATTCAAGGAAAGAAATGCATATTCTATAAGGGCCATTCCTGAGAGAAAATAAAATGTCAAGCAAATGAAAACTATTCCTAGATTGAATAATTCAGGAAGCTGCTCTATCAAAATAGTGAACTACTTCATGAGAAACAGAGGAGCCAAAAATCAAATCAAATCACCATCACTGGCATAAATAGGAAATGCATGGGACTGACTCACTTTTTTCATTATGTTCATGATTCAGAGACTACAGTTTGTTTTATATTGTCAAAATTGGAAATAAGATGATAAATAGATATTCCAGCTCTCAGGCACCTGCTGGAATTCCAATTTTTTGCTATCTAAAACAAAAATAAATACACACACACACACACACACACACACACACACACACTATTTGGTAGTGTAATGACTTTCTTTGGCTTGCTGATTCCACATGAACTTCACTGCCTACAATGACACCAGCCACCACCTTTATTTCTGTGGACCTTCTATTCCAGACAGACCAGGGTCTTCCTTTGACAAAAATGTGAACTGCTTCCAAGCCTTTGCTCACCGCACCAGCCTTCACAGCTAAAATTGTTTCTTCCTCCAACCACTTTGTCCAACTACTCTGAGTTACAAACCCCTTTCTTTGATTTAACAGTTTCTGGTTTGTATTCATTCATTCGACAACCATTTAGTGGGAACCACCTATACATAAGCATCCTGTTCGGCTGGGAATTGAACAATGAAAAAGACAAGATCTCTTCTCTTGAGGATCTTAGATCCTGGGAGAGGCAGAGAGAAACAGAAAATAAACACATTTTAGACTTGCTAAGTGCCATGAAGCTCTAAACAGGACTTCATAGAAAGTAGCTGGAGGGGGTACTAACAGCTTGGATTGGGGGAGTCAGTGAGGGCTTCACTAAGAAGACATCTGAGCTGAGAACTGGATGATGAGCCAGTCCTACAAAAATAGGGTGAAAAGTGTCTCAGGCAGAACAAACAGAACTTATAAAGGCCCTAAAAGGGTGGTGTGGCCAGAGGTCAGTAAGTATGGTGGAGACCAGCTGAGAGGCCAGCAAGAGCTAAATCCTGTTAGGACTTGGCCTTTCACTCTGAGTGTACCCGAAAGCGTGGGTGGGCTTTTGGCAGGAGAGTGGCAAGGCATGCTCTATGTTTTTTGAAAGATATCTGGCCACTAGGTAGAGAATGGACCATAAAGGAACAAAGTTAGAATGAGACAGACCAGCTAGGAGGTTGGTGCTGATCCAAAAAAGACAAAGGAGGTTTGGACATTACGTAGGGAACGTGGAAAAAAGTTGACAGATTTGGGATCAATTTAGCATGTCAAACCATCAGTACTCATGGGTGAATTAAAGGTAGAAGGGGAAAAAAACTCAAATTCATATTCTACCATGTCATAACTAAACAGTTTCATGTGTGTTTGTACATGTATTCTCAGCTAAATTATAATTACTTTGCAATCAGAAACTAGCTATAGCCTAACTTTAATTTTTTACTTAACTACAGAAATGAGGATGGTCTTTTGTAAAAATGAGCACACAGTAAAGACTTCTAATTGTAATCCACTTAATATTTCTACTCTATTGTGGGATCAAAAATAGTCTAGTCCAACTAACCATTGCAAAGCAATGCATCTCCCTGTGTTTTCTGTCTACATCCTGCCATGTCTCTTCACTTCCTGCTACTTTTTTGGTTGCTTTCATTCTCTCTATGATTTCTTGGCAATCACTCTCTGATGAAAAGAGTTGTGATTCTGCAAGGGTGTTCACTTCCTCACTCACTACACACCACACTTATCTTGTGCATCTCACTCCAGCCATTTATTCTGCACCCACTGTCTGCCAGACCTTCAGCTGGGTGATGGGGACCCAAAGGTAAACATAAGCAGGCAAGAGAGACCTCAGAGTATAATCTTCACACAAGAACTAGGAGGGAGAATCCTGGACCTGTGGATACACATAAAAAAAGAAAGAGAAGAGTTACACAGGAAAACACAGATTTGAATCTCTCCGTTAGAGCTGAGTTCTCAAAGAGTTCCATAAAAGGGAAGCTCTAATTGCTTCTTTGGCCTTTATCTGTCGACCTTTCTGGCTACGATGTGTTTCCAGTTCCAGGAAAGGGAATTTTCCAACTCTTTCCTTTTTCTTTTTATTCCTGAGCCAGCATCTTAGCGTCTCACTCTGTTGCTTAGGTTGGAAAGAAGTGGCACAATCATGGCTCTCTGCCTAGTCATCCTGGGCTCAACCTCTTGGGCTCAGATAATCCTTCTGCCACAGCCTCCTGAGTAGCTGGGACAACAGACACATGCCACCATACCCAGCTAATTTTTTTTCTTGAATGTTTTTGTGGAGATGAGATCTATGTTGCCCAGGCTGATCTCCAATTCCTGGAGTCAAGCAATCCTCCCACTTTGGCCTCCTGAGATGTTGGGATTACAGGCGTGAGCCACCACACCCAGCCTGTCTCTTCTTGAGAAGCAAAGAGGATTCAGTGACCATGTGTACAGAAATGTCTTTGAGGTTCCTTAGATGAATCCATTTTTTCTTTCCCCATCCCCTCTCCTCACACACATACAAAAAGGTGCTTTTCTGCATTTGAGTTAGTTTATTTTATATAAACACTCATCAAATGACCACTATGTGCATGACCTGGAAGGGTCCTAGAGATTTAGTTCTTGTCTTCTAGATCTTTAAAGAAATGACATAAAATAAAATGAAATTCACACCAAATAGACATCTGTACCACATGACGTTGAACACAAAGGAAAAATGATGCATTCTGAATAGATGACTCAAGAAAGATACCTCAGAGGAAAAAGAGTCTTCCTGGATATGGAAAGATGAGTAGTGTTTTGGCAGGCTGAGAAAAATATGGAGGTACAGGAACAGCATTAACAAAAGCTCAGAGGCATCACATAGAATTGAAACTCTAGGATATGATGGGTATGATGTGAAGTTGTCCATGGCGTCAAAACAGGAATCAGTGAGAAATATACTAAAAGTAAAAGGTGTAAATGAATCCCAAGTCAAGGTTTCAGAAATCTTCATAGCATGTTGAAACTTTATTCTGTAGCCAACAAGGAACTCTTGAAGGTTCTCTGATAGGGGAATGATGTGGTCAGATCTGAATAAGGGAGATAATGCTGGTATGGTGGCTGCAGGACTGCCTCCCTCGGGTCTCCCTTCAAGAGAACCTGCTTAGGGGGCAGACTTGATTGACAGTCTCTAGCAGTTACTTCTTTGGATTCCCAACGATGTTCAATCCAAAGCCACTTTTCCTGAGCAGCATGGAATTTCTTCAGTGAGAAACTTCTGTGTCTTGGGGATAGCCCATTGTTTTGACTGAGACTTTCTCGAAACTGCTACAATCTGAGCCTCTGTACCCGATCCTTCCTTCTCTTTCTTCTTTCATAGGAGTCGGTTCTGTAGGGCAGTTTGAAGCCTATCAACTCCTACTCCCTCTCCTTATGTTCTCCATGGACAATTCCTCAAATAATCCTCTTGCACACCTGGTATCGGCTTCCCTGGGGACCCAGACTGACACAGCTGGTAAAGCAGGAAGAATGACAGCTCTGACCCATTTTCAGGGTAATAGCCAGGGAATCACAGTCTGCTCAGAACCAACAAGGCAGAAGGGGAAAGTGTAAGGGAAGGAAAGGGAAAAGAAAAGGAACATTCCTCATGACAGAAAGAGAGCAGGTTTTGTTTGATCAGCACCAAGTCTCTTGCAGAAGAAGAGATTACGCTTATTACTTTGAAATCATTCAATCATCCATGTATTTTTCACATATAGTGAAGCAGAAATATAGGTAAATATTGGTGTTTTCCTTATTACTTTGAAATCATTCAATCATCAATGTATTTTTCACATATGGTGCGGCAGAAATATAGATAAATATTGGTGTTTTCCTCATTGCTAAGTATTTGCCTATTTTTTTTTTCCTTTTGTGTCCTCATAGGTGTATTTAACTTAGTAACTTAGTTAATTTACATTAACATTAACCTAGTGTGGAGGTAGTCCTAGTAACTAATGGCAAATTTAAAACATTTATGTCTTTTTATTGCTATCAATAACAACATGAAATAGCATTTGTTGTGATAGAAATTTTCTAGTTAAAAAATAGCAACCTGGATGGACTTAGAATCTATAATACTGAGTGATCTTTCACAGAAACAAAGAACTGATGTTCTCACTCATAAGCGGACCTGGAACGATTATTGTAATGCCATAAGAAAAGGATTGGCATTAGTGGGAAACTGCCAGGAGGGGAGTGGGGAAGCGGGATTGGCAGTAGAGGGAATCTGCCTGGGGAAGCGGGGGACACACCCCATTAACAAGGGTATCTGCATAATGAACATTTGTATACCTAACCCTGAATTGTACCCCACATCTTTAAAATTAAAAAAAATTTTAAGAAAAAAATAGTAAAACTATTTAGTCATATACTGTGAGGAATAACGCTGAAGAGTGTATATAGAGAATGCAATTTAACTCACAATTGTTCTACTAATATTTCCATAAAAGAAATCATAGCTTTATAATAGTGTTTAGTTTTGGGGGAAAAAAATAGTTTATTTATAAAAATAATCCTCCTCTCTTATCCCAAAATACTTTAAATGTTTAACAAGAGAATAATTGTTATAAATAAGTTTTTAATGTTACTCTTAATGTTTAACTTATGTAGGAATCGTAGTAGATTTCCTATTCTGATTTTCTATGTTCCATTTGCTTCCCTGTTAGACAGAAGCATATCCACATAGCAAAGTGAGCAAATATGAATGTATAGAAAATATAAATATGGAGTATTTAGCAGTTCTCGGCTGTTCTGATTGGTAAAGACAAAAACTATTTCAAATTTAAGAAAAAATATGTGCAACCATAAAAATTATGACACATTTGAGCTGTGTGGCCACCTAGTTAAGGATGTTTCAGAATTCATAACTTGATAGTAATTACACACTTGTGTATAAATATGGATTTTTTTTAGCTAGGAAGGGTTTGCTTGTTCATCCCTCATTAGTCTTCCTGAACTGTGGTATGTAAACTGGCTTCCTAATTTGTTTTTATTTCCACATCCTATGAAATGCTTTTGTTTATAATATTCTTTTTGAAGTCAAGGAAAGCTTTGCAGATGAAAGAGATAGCACAATCTTGTCCCTTCATATCGTGAAGTAAATAAGGAGAGTTGTTCATTTGATCAGTAACTGTCACTCTGAAATAATCTTTTACCAAGTCCAGAATCTTGAATTAGTAGGGAAACAATAGCCACTACTAGCAACCTTTCTAAATCCTACGGAACATTAAGGGGTGACTTTGGCATACCAAGAACTTCTCATTTCTCAGCATAGTGCACAAGTTCCTTCAAAATCTAACCCATGAGGAGATGGCTTTAGTTATCTCCTACTATCTGTATCACTCTTCTTGGTATATAAGCCATATTCTGTTTGGGAATCTGTGTACCCACTTCCCAGTAACGGCCGTAATTGAACTAAGCCAGTTATGGCATTCTGTACTCTGTGCTTTCAACTTCTTTTGCCACTAGCATTCATTAGCAAATAGCAACAGAAAGCTGTTATTTGAGTTTAGGAGAAAGCTTTTGCTTTCTTGATACAGGGAACAGATATACTGCTGCCACCCTTTCTTCCTTCCTTTTGGTTTGAATGCAGATGTGAGACCAGAAACTGAGGCAGCCATTTGCGACCATGAGAGAAGGGCCAAGAGAACTGCAGAGAGACTGGCTCTGCCATCATTTGACCACTGAACCACCAATCCTCAGCCACCTACATTTCAACTTTTTTGAGAAAAAAATAAATCCCTATTTGTCTGAGTTATAGTTATTCCCTTCTGTCACTTGCAGTAGAAAGCATTCTTAACTGAAGCAGACTGAGGTCACTTGACCTCCCAGACTCTCTTCCTGTATCCTATTCCTTAGGCTACAAATATCTGCTTACCATTCTACAAATCCACTGGGGATTGACACAAAAACTCTTTCCCTCCAAAACTCTTCTCATCAAAACAATTCAGCTTAAATGAGAAACGTTCCCCAACTAATCCCTTACACCCTTCGCCCACACTTCTTGAGTACTATGCACTAGCCTGGGGTTTACCAACTAGGCTCGGGGGTCCTTGAGGAAAGGAATTACCCTAAAGCCACTACACTCTTCTCAGTACTCAACACAGTACCAGAAACACTGGGACAAATGTGTTATCTCTGTCAACTTGCACATTGTCTATAACTATTTAAAGAGATAACCTTGGTCTGACATTTTATTGACTGGGTTTCCTTTGGTTCTGCCTAAAGCTAGACTCTCCCCTAACTTGGCATATCCAGATTAGTGAAAGAACCATACTGCAGAGGCCTTCTGAAGAATATTTTTAAAATAACAGTTAAAGTGTTAAATGTATATAATGTTGAATCCAGCAATTCCAGTTCTAGAAAGTTATCCCAGAAATCTATCACACCAGTGGTCAAAGATGACTGCATCTCACTATTGATTGAATATTGTTTATAGTAGCAAACATTGAAAAGAAAGTATATGTCCCATTAATAAGAGATAGGTTAAATAAATTGTGGGATATTCATTTAAAAATAGAACGCTGTGCCACTGCTTAAAAAATTAGAAAAATCTTTAAATGCTTACATATAAGGTTAAGATAAATCACTAAGGAAAATAATCCAGTTATAAAAGAGTATATTTTATCTTATTTCTGTAAAAAATATACATATACATTGAACAAATCAAGATTAATAAACTCTAACTTATAAACAGTAGTTAATTTTGCTGTCTTAAATTTAGATTATCAGTATTACAATATAAGGATTATATGATCCATACATGTATAATATTTGGAATCAGAACTAAATTATTCTTAAAAACAGATTTTCTCTGGTATGTGTTTTTAGAAATGGTAGGAGGCCAGGAGAGTCTTCAGGGCTACTGCCTCTATGCAGAAAATGAAGAAATGCAGAGAAAATCTGACAGAATGGAGAGGTACAGGAAGTTATGCTTTAAGACTGGAAGTTGAGGGAAGAAGACTACATGAAAACTGTCCAGAAATGGAATGAATTGCATTTGGGGTAGTGAGCTCCCCTTTCATCCATTTGTGTAAAGAAGAGACCTAAGAGCTTTCCTTTATACCTTTCTCTCCATCAGTCCTCCAAGATTTGTCTAACACACTTTTCTCCATCTCAACCAATACCACAAGGTAACCAACTTCTCCTGCTTGAACTGTCAGAATACTTTATTTACATGATTGCTTTCTCGATATCAACAGTGGAGGAAGAATTTTGGCCCCTAGACCTTTGTCCCCTGATGTTACACCTGTTAAAAAAGACTTACACTACATGAAATAAGGAACTTTGCGGATATAAGTAAGGATGCTAATCAGTTTAATATTAAAATAGAGGACCCTGGATTATCCAGGTGAACCCAATGTACCCTTAGAAGCTGAGCTGTCTCCCAGCTGAAGGCAAAAGAGGAAGTAAAAGAGAGCTGGCAGAAGGGGAAGCTGGTGAGACTGAAAGTGTGAGAAGGTTCTGACCTGGGTTTGGTGGCTTAAAGACATGAAGCACAAGAAAGAAATGAAGTCTGCCAACAAATAGTGAGTTCGAGATGAAAATTGTAGCCAATACCTTGATTTTCATGTTGTTAGACCCTAAACAGAAAACCCAGTTGAGCCATGCTGTACCCAGACCTCTGAACTTCAGTCACTGTGGTGTTGTTTTAAGTCACTGAGTTTTTTGCATCAGCAGCAATAGAAAACTAATACTTCAACCCTGGCTCATCTCTGGTCTAACCTTCCAGCCATAATGATAATTATTATGTTATTTTTCAAAATACAAATCTGGTCATCATAATCCTGTTTACTTATTGCTTCAAAATGCTCTTTGGAAACACCGCAGACTCATTAACATAGATTTCAAGTCTTGAGTGGTCTTTAGCTGCATTAACTTCTTCGGTCTCATCTTCCCCTAATTCTGCAACTCAGCCACTCTGACCTTTTCATTTGCTCATATTGCCATGCTTCCTCTTGCCTCAGGGCCTTCGCACGAGCTATTCTCTCTGCCTGGAATGTTCTTCTCCCCTCTTTACCTTCTGGACACTACCATTCATTCTTAGATTTAAGTCCATACATCTGCCTCTTGGAGAAATCTCTCCTGGCCTCTCTGACTGAATCAAACACGGAAATATATACCCCTATGGAATTATGTATCTCTCCTTCTACTTCCAAGCAATTGTCATGATTGCAATGGTTTGTGTGATTACCTGATCAATATTTGTTTCCTATACTATGCTGTAAGCTCCGTAAAAACAAGGGTATATATATGTCTTTCTTCACTATTATACGAACTCCTCCTGGTAAAGGATCGGAAACATGCTTATTTCTCAAAAGATATTTATAGGCTGAATAACTGAATGAATTAGTCACATTGAATCACTGAATCACTGAATCAATAAATTGGTGCTCTAGAAAAGAGTAGATGAGAAAACACCAGACAACCAGTAGACAACTGAGTCATGACCACATGTTATCATACCAGTTCTCAGACTGCATGATGCTAAGTATTTTGTCTCCATGCAAAGTTTGATAGTTGTCTTTAATTTTACATTACCCAGAGAATTCTAAATTTTCTAATTAAAATAGCTGTTAAATAATCCCTTTATCACCAATATATGTCCTGTCTCACCAAGTAAATTTCATGTTTAATGAGTGATGACTAAGTGAAAGACACAGTATTATATATCCTAAGGGATATAAACATGTCCTTGAATATTAATATATCCAATGTATGTATTGAACTTCACATTGTATAAAATATGCTTTTGCATATATTGTCTTCTTTAAACCTCAAAATAGCTTCATAAAGTGCTTGTATATTTTTATAATGTTTTTCAATTCAGCACAGATTAATTTACAGGTTAACTGACTTGCTCACGTTCAAAACACTGGAAAGTGACAGAACTTCATCTCAAGGTTTTCTACTTCATGTCCAGTATTTTATCCTCGGATTTTCTGGGTAGGAACTAAGCCGCAAAATTTCCTATGTACTTTCCTTCTCTCTATCCCTACTCCCTGGTGATCAACCCCAGCACCTTACAAGTGGTTTGGGCACATGTCCACCACCCCCGATGCAATTTCTTTTTCTTTTTTAATTTTTTAATTTATTTTTATATTTTATTTATTTATTTATTTGAGTTGGAGTCTCGCTCTGTGGCTCAGCCTATTTTTATATTTTATAGAGATGAAGTCTTGCTAGGTTGCCAAGACTGGTCTCGAACTCCTGGGCTCAAGCAATCCTCTTGCTTCAGTCTCCCAAAGTGCTGGGATTAAAGGCGTGAGCCACTGCACCCAGTCTCCAGGTACAATTTCTATTAACACTTGACACTGCACTTCTCACAGATGAGAAGGTGAAACAAGTGGGCAACCAAGAAATACTTGTCAAATGGTCTCCCTTATACTTACTCTTCACACACACATACACACACACACAAGTAAGTGATTACTCAAGCTCCTCAAGTTTGAGCATATACATTTCTACATAAGTATTCCTTTTATTATTTATTAATTTGGGATTGGCTTGAGAGTACACCTCGTTTTAAATACCTAATGGCTGAAGTGAAAAGACTTGTGGAATTTCTGAGAGAAGTGCTTTTTTCTATGAATTTACATAGTGTTATTACAGATTGGTGTGGAGTGGGCCTTACTCTGAATGACTGGGTAGCACTTAGAGATCAGCTCACAGATAAATTTATGCTTAATTGGAGTGGATATCCTATTCCAATGATTTTGCCAAATGCAGTGGAAAATACAAAGGAGTTCCAAAATCCATGTTAAATAATCTTTACTGGATAAGTTCATAGTTTCGACTTTTAATTACATTAAAATAAAGTATTCTCATTTAGAATCTTCTTGTATATTCTTTTTTTTTCTTTTAAAAAAAGGAAACTTAGGAGTGAAATTAATGTCAAGGAGCACAAAAATCTTTCTTACAAATTTTATTTTTTCCTGATTGTCACATTAATGCACACTTATACAGAAAGTACATAAAAATGTTTGGAGGGAGAGGGAAAAATGTATTTATACTGATCATTATACTACCTTGAGGCAAACATTATAAACATCTTGACACTTTCATCTGGACCATTTACCTATTTATTTTTCTTATTTGAGATGTAATCTGTTTTTTTCTACTTGACATTACGTAGTTTTTCTACCAGTAGGGTATTTGTTTCAGTGCTTTCAATTTAAAGTAACTTCTTTGCATGACAATTCAGAAGTTGACCCAGTTGATATAAGTCCTGTATAAATTTGGTATGTATCTTCCTTACTTGTTCCTTTAATAAACAAACATATACAGTAGACATATTGATGCTAATATTGTTTTTATAAAAATGGAATTATATGCATAACGCATTTTTTCTTAACAATGTATCATTACATTTTTCCCTAACTCTCCATGTAGACCTATCTCATTTTATTAAATAACTGCATAGTATTCTATAGAGTAGAAGTACAGTAATTTATAAAACCCTCTCCTATTGATGGATATTGAGGGCTTTTTTCTCTTTTTTCTTATTATAAGAAACATAGTGGCAGGATGTTGTGTCTCACACCTGTAATCCCAGCACTGTGAGAGGTTGAGACAGGAGGATCATCAGGAGGATGGCGTGAGGCCAAGAGTTCGAGACCAGCTGAGGCAATACAAGAATCTGTCTCTACAAAAACAAAAATAAAAATTATTAAATATTAACTGGGGATGGTGGTGTGCCTATAGTCCCAGCTACTTGGCAGTCTGAGGAAAGAAAAATCTCTTGAGCTCAGGAGCTCGAGGCTACAGTGAGCTATGATCACACCACCAGCTTGGACAACAGAGTGAGACTGTCGGAAGAAAAGAAAAGAAAAAAGGAAGAAGGGGAGAGGTAGGGAGGGAAGGAAGGGGGAGGAGGAGGGGAGAGGAAGAAGATCACAATATATATATTTAAATAATTGCATTTTTATGCTTAGAAAGTATTTCTTGCTAACAATTACAGACTTAACTGACAAATACAATTGACTTCCTTCCAATATTCTCCTTGAGGGTATGGTCTATATCTGTCTGGTACACAGCTCTCTTACCCAAAAAGAGCACAGAACGTGACCTATATAGAATGTTTGAGTCAAATAAATATTTGCTGAATTGAATTGAATAAACAACATTTCTGTGGGAGCCCTGGATTTAAAAGTAGTCAGTGTGTATACTATGCCATACACTTTTAGAGAAGACACCAGAGTCAGACTTAGCTAGGACATTTACAAATTCTCCATTTGCATTCAGCTCATCTGATATTGGGCAGTGTAACATTTATATCCTTCCCTTCATTTTTTTCTTTATTTATAAATTGGTTAAATGGCAGGCTCTTCCTGTTGCATAGTCATGTTCCATTTTAATATGCATTTTATTCTTATTAGGTATCTGATAGTAATGCCATACACTAAGTGCTTTTTAGCATTAAAGTGACATTAAAATTATATGTTTGTAATTATGAGAGTATTTATTGACATCTTTTTATAGCATATTTCCCAGGCAGAGGATGAAATGATTATTAAATTCTACCCACTCATCAGCTCAGCTTTAAAATATTCAGAGTTGATGTGGGAATTAGTTCCATTAGTCCACAGTCACCCTGAAAAATACATAGCACTCTCAGAGGAGTGAGGAAAGAAGACAATGCAGATGATTCAGTGTAAACCCATCCATTTAAGCAGGGAAACCAGAGCCCCCTGGGATAGGGTCAACAGCTTCTCGAATGTTAGAAATCAAAAATACTCAATAATTAACACCTTTTTTCTCACTTGAGTTCCAAATAAATTAAGACAAGGTAGATGGAGGCCAAAATATAGCATTTATCACCAATAAAGATGTTATGGAAGGATGTGACATCTCTGGGCAAGCCAGCATCCTAGCACAGCACCATAGAATCAGGCAGGCTACCCTCTCTGCTGTAGGGGCCACTGCACCAAGTCACATCTCCCTCTTCAGAAGCAGTCTGGCTCTGTCATGCAAACAGGAGAAAAGGAGCAGAGCAGAAATGAGAAAGGGAAGATGTGGGTTGTGCATGCCCTTCTCTCCTTTCAACCTCGCCAGTTAGAGTGAGTCATCTAATTCCACATCCCCCTCTGGGTTGAATGAACAAAGGGGAGAGGAGGTTCCAGGCATTCTATGGTAGTAGAATCCGTTTTACATGGTAGAAAATACCAGGAATGGGAAAAAAAGCATCTCCCCTTATTCTCACTATTGACAAAATATTTTATTGCTTTATTTTGCTCATATGCATGTTGCTACTCAGGAATTTGGGTTTTGAAATAGCAGCCAATGTGTACAATCCCTGACCACCTCCACAAATACATCACACACACTCACACCACACATGAGCACAAACGTATCTTCTGCCAAAACACATGGTGAGGGCATTTGTGCAGATTGTGAGTTAGAAGAGGTCCCAACTGGAAAATTTTGTTTTGTGTCTAGACTTTAAATTCTTAACCAGTTTACAGTGAATATTGGAATCTAATCTCTTGTTTCAGCTATGCTGAAAGCAAAGCAAGAAACTTAATTTAGTCCATGATTTCATATATACTTGTAAATTCTCACACTATTCATTTTCCTGCCAATATCCCCGTAGTCTTTTTTAAATTATTATTTTAAAGATGTGGGGTACAATTCAGGGTTAGACATACAAGTGCTCATTATGCAGGTACCCTTGTTGATGAGGTGTGCTCCCCCCTACTCCTGCAGATTCCCACTACTACCAATCCAGCCTCCTCCCCCACCCCCACTGGCAGTTTCCTGCTACTCCAGCATCTGTTGTTTCACACTGCTCCTGCATCTGCGTGTGCAGGTTTTAATCTTTTTAATAGAGTGATTTGAATTCCTCCGGGTATATTCCCAGTAGGGGGACTGCGGGGTCGTATGGAAGGTTGATTTTTAAACCTTTTAGGAACTGCCAAACAGTTTTCCACAGAGGTTGTACCACTTTACATTCCCACCAACAGTGTAGAAGTGTTTCCTTTTCCCCCACATCCTCTCCAGCATCTGCTGTTTTCTGAGTTATTGATGATGGCCATCCTGACTGTAGTTAGGTGGTATCTCAGTGTGGTTTTAATTTGCATTTCTTTGATGACTAGTGAGGCTGAGCATTTTTTTCATGTATCTGTTAGCTGCTCATATGTCTTTTTTTGAGAAATGCCTATTCATATCTTTTACCTACTTTGTAATGGGGCTGTTTGTTTGTTTCTTTTTGGCACATTTGAGTTCAATGTAGATCCTACATGTTAGGCCTTTGTCAGATATACAGTTGGCAAATATTTTTTCCCAGTCCATGGACTGTCTCCCTGTTCTCTTGATGGTTTCTTTGGCTTTGCAGAAGCTTGTCAGTTTGATAAGGTCCCACCTGTCTATCTTATCTCTTATGGCATGAACACTTGGGATTTTGATCAAGAATTGGTTAGAAGTTCCAATTTCCATAAGAGTGTCTCCTGCACTTTCTAAGGTTCCTATAGTTTGAGGTTTTATGTTTAGGTCTTTGATCCAATTAGAGGTGACTTTTGTGTATGGGAATAGGAAGGGATCTTGTTTTAATCTTCTGCATATGGTCAGACTTTTTTCCCAGCACCATTTACTGAATAGGTTTTCCTCTCCCCAGTGGTTGGTGGTGGAGGCTTTGTCGAAGATGATTTGGTTGAGAAATTGAGGTTTTGCTTCTGGAATCTCTATCCTGTTCATTGGTCTATATGCCTGTTCTTGTACCAATACCAGTCTGTTTTGATGATTGTAGCTTTATAATAAAGTTTGAAGTCTGGGAGTATGATACCTCCTGCTTTGGTTGTTGTTGTTGTTGTTGTTTTTCTGAGGATTGTTTTGGCTATTCGTGGTCATTTATGTTTCCATGTGAATTCCTGTATTGTCATTTCCAGGTCTGAGAAGAATGCTGCAGGTAATTTAATGGGTAATTTCATTAAATCTATAGAATGTCTTGGGTAGGATAGACATCTTAACAATGTTGATTCTTCCACTCCATGAACATAAAATATTTTTCCATTTGTTTGTGTCATCTTTGATTTCTTTGAGCAGTGTTTTTTTAGTTTTAGTTGTAAAGGTCTTTCATATCTCTGGTTAGGAAGATGCTAAGGTATTTCATTTTTTTGTGTCTATTGTGAATGGGATTGTGCTTTTTATTTGGGTTTCTGTTTGTTTATTGTTGCTGTAGAGAAATGTGACTTTCTTTTGCACATTTATTTTTTACCCTGAGACTTTGCCAAAGTTTTTGCCAGTGCAATGAAGTTTTTGTCAGATTATCTTGGGTTTTCAAGGTGTAGAATCATGTTACCTGCAAAGAGGAATAACTTAACTTCCTCTTTTCCTATTTGGATACCCCTGATTTCCCTCTCTTGTCTGATTGCTGTAACTAGGACTTCCAAAACTATGTTGGAAAGGAGGAGTGAGAGTGGGTATCCTTGTCTTGTTCTGGTTTTCAGGAAAATGGTTCCAATTTCTATCTGTTTAGCATTATGCTGGCTGTGGGTTTCTCGTAGATGGCTCTTTATTATTTTGAGATAGGTTCCATCTATACCAAGGTGTTCAAAGGTTTTCATCAAGAAGGGATGCTGGATTTTATAAAAAGCTTTTTCCATGTCTAATGATATAGTGGTGATTTTTTTTCTTTACATCTGTTGATATATTTAATTATGTTGTGGTCTTGCAAATGTTGAACCAGCCCTGCCTCCTGGGGACAAAGCCTACTTGGTTGTGGTGGATGATTTTTGAGATGTGTTGCTGGATCCAGTTTGCTAGGATCTTGTTGAGAATTTTAGCATCTATGTTCATCAAGGATATTGGCCTGTAGTTCTCTTTCTTTGTTGGATCTTTACCTAGTTTAGGGTATCAATGTGATATTAGCTTCATAAAATGATTTGGGAAGAGTTCCATCTTTCTCAATTGCCTAGAATACTTTCGATAAGGATTGGTATCAATTCCTCATTATATGTTTTATAGAATTCTGCTGGAAAGTCATCAGGTCCGGGGCCTTTTTTTGTAGGTAGTTTTCTTATGACATAGTCAATTTCCAGGATTGTTATTGGTCTATTCAGGGCCTCAATTTCTTCTTGTTTCAATTTGGGGAGGGTGTGTGATGTCAGAAAGTCTTCCATTTCCTTTAGGTTTTCAAGTTTGTTCCATACAAGTATACATAGTAGTCTCTGATAATCTTTTGTATTAGGGTCAGTTGTGACTTGATCTTTTGCATTTCTGATTGTGTTTATTTGGGGTTTTTTCTATCTTTTTCATGGTCAGTTTAGCTAGGAGTCCATCAATCTTGTTTATCCTGTCAAAGAGCCAGCTTTTAGTTACATTGATTTTTTTTTTTTTTTTTTTGTATTATCTTTTTGTCTTCTATATCTTGAATTTGGGCTTTTATTTTGGTGATCTGGATTCTTCTGCTGAAGTTAGGGTTTTGGTGGTCATGCTTTTCCAGCTTTCTTGGGTGATTTGTTAGACTGTTAATTTGTGATCTTTCCATTTTCTTCATGTGTGTTTATAGAGTTATGAATTACCCTCTTAGTACTGATTTCATAGCATCTCAGAGGTTTTAGTAAGATGTTTCTTCATTTTCATTTGTTTCCAGGTTTCTTTTCATCTCTGTTTTGATTTTCATGTTGACCCATGAGTTGTTTAGAATCATGCTGTTTAGTGTCCATGTTTTTGTGTGTTTGGGGGAACTTTGTTGATGTTGATATTTGTTTTTATTCCACAGTGGTCTGAGATTGTGCATGGCAGAATTTCAATCTTATGGAATCTGTCTATGCTTAATTTATGGCCGAGAACATTCCATGTGGTGATGAGTAGAATGTATATTCCTTAGTTGTTGGGTGGAGTGTTCTGTAGGTATCAATTAAGTCCATTTGGTCAAGGGTCATGTTGAGGTTCCAGATCTCCTTGTTGATTTTTTGTCTTGATGATCTGTCTAGGATTTTTAGTTGGGTATTTAAGCCCCCAGCTATGATAGTGTTAGAGTTGCTATCTTTTAAGTTTACCTAGAAGCTGCTTTATGAAAGTTGGTACTCCTATGTTGGGTGCATATATGTTTAGGATGGAGATTTCTTGCTGATGGATTGAACCTTTTGTCATTATGTAGTAATGACATATCTTTATTAATTTTTTATAACTTAGAGGGTATTTTGTCTGATATTAAGATTGTGACTCCTGCCTTCTTTTGTGTTCCATTCACCTGAAATTTTGTTTCCTATCCTCTTGCTTTGAATCACATCTTCTGGTGAGATGAGTCTCTTGGAGACAGTATGTTGTTGTCTCATGATATTTTATCCATTTTGCGATTTTTTGTCTTTTCAGTGGTGCATTTAGTCCCTTCACATTCAGGCTAATTATTGATATGTGAGAGTTTATCCCTGTCATGAGTTTCTTAGAGAGTTGCTGCTGTTTGTTTTTTGTCTTTCTTTTGATTTTGGGGTTGATTCATGTGTGTTTTCAATCTTTTCTGCATTCTTGGAGGACATTGTTGTTCTTTTTTCTTTTCTTCTGTGTTTAATATTTTCTTAAGTGTTTCTTGTAGAGCTGTATCTGGAGGCAGCATAAGCTTTTAGGGATTGAATATCTGGGAAGGATTTTAATTCTCCATCATTGATGAAGCTTAGCTTACCTGAGTAGGTAATTCTTAGTTGAAATTGTTTGTCTTTGAGAACTTTGAAGATTGGACTCCAAGCTCTCCTAGCCTGAAATGTTTCTGTAGATAAGTCTGCTGCTAATTAACTGGTCATCCCCTGTAGGTAGTCTGACCTTTTTCTCTTGCTGCCTTTAGGATTTTTTCTTTTATACTTACTTTGTGTAAGTGAATTACTATATGTCTAGGAATTGGTCTACTCATTTGCCATCTTGCAGGAGTTCTCTGAATCTCTTGTGTTTGAATTGTCACATCACTGATGAGATAAGGGAACTTTTCTTAGATAATTTCATGGAATGTTTGTTCCAGGGTGGTCACTGTCTCTCTTTCTGCCTTAGGAAGTTCAATTAATCTTAGGTTTGGCCTCTTGAAACAATTGCTCATCTCTTGAAGGTTTTGCTCTGTCTTTTTAAACTTCTTTTCTATGTTTTTGACAGTTTGGATTAGTTCCATATTTTGGTCCTTAAGCTCTGAGATTCTTTCTTCTGCTTGGCTAATTCTGCTTTCCATGCTTATCAGTTTGTTATTTATTCCATTCATTATATTCTTTATTGCTGTCATCTCATTTATCAATTCCTTCATTCTTTTCTCTTGTCTCTCCTCAATTCTATTTATTCTCTCTATCAATATCTTGATATCTGGGTTTGTGGTTTCTGACAAGTCATTCTGGGGCTCTTCACTGTTTGCATTCCAAAGTCTGTGTTCTCAGTGACTGACTTCCCAGGGGTCTATTTAAGACTAATATTCTTCCTTTGGTTTTTCTTCATTTGTGCAGAATTTCCTCCCCCCCCCCCTTTTTAACCTCTTCTTTAATTCTGTTGTTCAGGGGGATGGGTATCTTTTATCTCTGTTTCCTCAATCTCCTATTCTTCCTTATGTGGATCCTCTGACTTTGTTCAATTCTGAAGTTGAACTGTGGGTGGGGGCTGTACTTTTTGAAGTTATGAGATTTAATTGAGGGAGGAGCTGTGATTCAGAAACTATCTACAAATCCCAGTATCTGCTGACAGATGTGTGGGCCCCCTGGAACCTGCTTCCCACTGCCTTACAATCTGTCCATGCAATCCATGTAGTGGGGGTATAGATTTACCCCCTGAAAGCAAAATGAGGTAAGAAAAAGGAAAAGAATGGAAAAAGGAAGGAGGGAGACCAGAGGAAAGTAGTGAGAGAGAAGACAAGGGGAAACAGACAGGCATACCAACCGGCTTGCTGCCACTGTTGTCAAGTCTCCCACTTAGATGTGACTGTGCCTATTCCAGCATGGGGGAGGGGCATCTGTCTCTACAAGTTTGTTGAGGTAGGTCCCAGGTTTGAGGATGAGTGGAACCGGGTGGGGCAATGCAGGTCTCTGCCTGGTCCTGGGACAGAGAAAATGGTTCTGGTGTTTCCTCCTCAGTGGTGCGGCTCCTCTCCAACTCTCCCTGACCTGCTCTCTGCACAGATCCCAGGCTCCTGCCACTCTGCTGTCACAGGTAATAGTGTGGGCCAGGCGTCAGGTGGCAAGGACCAGCTGTATTCCTCAGTCTTTTCTCACTAGAGCCCCGAGAACAGCAGATGATCTTGAGCACCAGCGGCTCCAATCTCAGGGTGGTGGGGGGTTGCAGTCACCTCTGGCGGAGCGCCCTGGGTGCATGAACCCAAATGTCCCCTCAGATGGACTTTCACTCACCCACTGACACACATCCACTCATGCAGAGAGTCTTTATGGACACTCGCTTTTGTGGAGACTCTCACAGTCTGAGCTTGCCATCTTGCCGGAAATCCCAGTCTTTTCTTTTAATAACATTTTTTCTTTTAATAACATATTCTGATGAATACTTTTAATTACATTTATGAGTCCAAATCTTATGAGGAAATATTCTTAAGTCCATTTTACAAACAAGAAAATTAAGGTCCAGATAATTTCATTTGTTTAGGAAGATATACGGTTGGGAAATGAAAAACTATTAGAAGCTAGGCTTTCCCAATTCCACAGGCTCTCCATCTAGATAGTCTATTTACTTAACAAACATTTGCAGAATACCTGCTAAGTGTAAAGCATTGTGCTCTTTGCTGTGGAATGAAAAAGAAATTAATCAACAGAAATTCTAGATATGGAAGATGCATAGAAGTGTTCCAGTTTGAATCTGTCATTTTATACCTTAGGAAATTAAGGCCTTGAGAAGATTCTTAAATTTACATAGCTAGGAGAGGACCAGAATCCAAACAAACATATAACTCCTCATGCTCAGGCTTTGAGCCCCTCCTGCTACCATTTCCCCTTCACCATGGGAATCATGCAAGAAGCAAGTAGCTTGGTGTGTATTACAGTAGCTCAGCAAGAGAAGGAATTAGCAGCTGCTTCTCCTGAGACATCAGACCTGAGGGATCAGAGGTCATAGTTGTATCGTGGAGTTGGAAAGACTTACAAGAAGGAAAACAATGATAATAATTGTAAGATCCTATTAATTTATTAGATAAGCTGCAAAAAATAGTGGCTCAGAACACAGACCCTGAAGCTACATGGTTTGGGTTGAAATGTATCTGCTACTTATCAGCTGTGTGATCTCAGACAAGTTACCTAGCCAGTGCCTCAGTTTCCTCATCTGTAAAGTGAGAATATGGTTTCTCATCCTATCTTTGTGAAAACTAAATGAGTCACAGATATAAAATGCACATATAGCAGCTGGTATAGCATAAGCACTATATACAGTGGTAGTGACTTGATCACTTTCTGGGTTTTGGAAACTATACCAAATGTTTAAAAACTATTAGGTATATTATTAGCATATGTATTTAGCATATTATTTAATATTAAATAAGATAAGCCATTGCTACATTTTACAAACAAGGAGTCTTGAGACATGGAGATGATCAACAATTTGACTAAGCTCCCAGTATCTATCAGAGGGGGCATATAAACCTAGACCCCCTTTTCCCAGAGCCCATAGTGTTAACTACTGTGATGGGGGCTGAATCTCATCAATGACTCTCTCTTTTATGAAAAAAGAAAAATTGCACTGGGATTCTTATGGTAGCAGGTACAGAACTCTCTAACTAAGGCAATTTTTTTCAATTCTCCTGTGACCCCAGGAGAGTAGGACTACAGTGGACCATTATATCTCTAATCCAGAAGAGTCCAGATTAGCTAGTAAAATGTTCTGCAATTCAGGAAGCATGGAATTACTATAGATGGATCTCAAAAGAAAAATGATCTGGACTTCTCTGGAATTAAATGCCTTTGAAATAATGAAAGTCAGACCAATCTCTGAGATGTTCTCTTGAAAAGTCAAGTTATTCAGATGTCTCTTAATCAAGAACATATACATACTAGAGCTTGTAACAGGCAAGCTTGGAACAGACATACTTTAGTGTCTTCTGGGAATGAAGCCTCATCCAGAGATAGTACAGAAAGACTATAATCATTTACTAAAACTGCAAAATGGTCACTAAAATTACTTGCTTTGTCTCAGAGAATGTACCACAAGTATATCTAAACTTAAGACTCCAGGAAGCAATCATTTCTGTCAGTGTTTGCTATTGAGATAAAGATCCTTGGGAAATGTGTTGAGAATCAGTCTATCAATACATATTTATCATTATATACTCCACACTGGGTTAAGCAAACTTTAAAGTCTCTTACCACATATGTGAGGGGAATTTAAGGCTCTTAATGAACATGATTGCATGTTGTCAAATAGGATGTTACAGAAATGACTGTTCCCTAACTCCAGTTGCTGTCATTTTCAGAGATTTTTGTTAGTAATAAAGTAAAAGTTTGGTATGTTAGAAAACCAAGTAATTTCTTGTGAATAGTGCCATTAAGTCAGATAAAATAAAGTGAGATTTCGCTCTCTATTTTCCCATCTGAAATAAATTGTTGTACGGTATCCCCCATAGTCATTAAAAATTCCTCTGGTTCCAAATGTATTGTTTCCATTTGGATTTATAACCTGAAGAGACTCAAAGAGTGAGTCCAGCTACAACTCAATAGGGCTAATTACATTTTAATCTGCTAGATAAGCAAAAAAATTATGTTTGTTCTCTTGAGATTTTTTTTTGGAAATGTTTCCTGTTTCTCTTTTTGTCTGTGCTTGAAATCTATTTCTTTTTCTTTTTAAGAGAGCATATTCTAAATTAAGTAAGATTCCTAACCTTTCCTATCAGTATGATACACTGACTTAATTTGGCAGGAAGAGAGTGGGTTTAGCTGTTAGCATAAACATAAGCTAAATGAACAAGTCTAAGATGAATGGCAAAGTACTTTCATGTGCACCACACATAACAGAACTTGATTCTGAACCTCAATGGCTACTTCATTGTCTATCATTTCCCACATGATGGTCAGGACCAGATGTGACCAGTAATTCTTGATTCTTAAGGGGAGTGTGATGCTAAGTAATAGGCTTGAAACTCAGAGGAAACAGATTTTTTGTTTTAGGTATTGTCCTGCCATTCTAGGCAAGACACTTAACCCATGCCTCAGGTTTCCCTGTCTATGAAATAAGGAGAGCACAAAGATTACTAAAGTAATAACCAGAGAGATAAGACTATTAAATAGGTATGAAACGCAAAGTGTTATAATTAATGAGTACTTATTTGTTTATCATCATATCAATCATAAAGTATATCAGTAGTACTTAAGACTTTTAAGAGCCGGGCTCGGTGGCTCAGCCTGTAATCCTGTGCTTTGGTAGGCTGAGGTGAGTGGATTGCCTGAGCCTGCGGGTTCGAAACCCATCTGGGCAGCGAGACCTCATCTCTATAATAAATCAAAAAATCAGCTGGGCATGTCAGTGCGCGCCTGTAATTCCAGCTACTTGGAAGGCTGAGGCGGAAGGTTCGCCAGAGCCCAGCAGGTCAAGGCTGCGGTGGCTGGGAGTGGCCACTGCACTCCAGTCTGGGCGACAGAGTGAGACTCCAACTTAAAAAAAAAAAGACTTTTAAGAAAATTCACTAGGCATAGATTGAAATAAAAAGACGGAGAATGTGTGGGCTTGACCCCTAGAAGTTTGCAGTCTATCAAGAGAGATGGAATTCATACTTCAGAGTTTGTTGATTACTCTCCACTGACCATCAATAAACATGTGCAGATTGACTGATATGGACATAATCGCCTGATATAGTTGCTTTCTTCTTCATCTTGAGATGGTGATATCATTTCTGCTCTATATTAATGAACACTGTAAATAGACATCACAAAAAAATGGTGTGTTTTTAAATGCACCAAAAAATGTAGTGTTGTGTTCTGACACCAATTCTCTCACACCAACTGGGTGTCCTACAGTTCTTTCCATTCCGACACTAACTACCCAGAATAAGTGTCCGTTCTCGCAAGTTACAGGGCAAGGTTCCCAATGAGACTACTCTCAATTCAGACACCAGCTGCCAGCGGTGTCATGGATTTTCTCACAACCCTGCTTCAGGTTCGATAATTTGCTAGAAGGAGTCATAGAATTCAGGAAAGTATTATATTTATGATTATTGTTTTATTATAAAGGATACAAATGAACAGCCAGATGAAGAGATACATACAGAAAGGTCTGGAAGGGTGCTGAGTACAGAAGCTTCTGTCCTTATGAAGGTAGGGTAAATTACCCTCCCAGTACACCAATATGGTCACCAACCAGGAAGCTCCCTAAGCCCCGGTGTCCGGAGTTTCCTTTTTTTTTTTTTGAGTTGGAGTCTCACTCTGTCACCCAGACTGGAGTGCAGTGGCTGCTCCCAGGTCTCGCTGCCCAGGTGGGTCTCAAACCCGCAGGCAGAGTTTCTTAATTGGAGTTTTCTCATGTAGGCATGATTGATTAAATCACTGGCCAAGTAATTTAACTAATTCTCTAGTCCCATGTCCTTCCCCAAGGTCTGAAAGTTCCAACCTTCTAATCACATGATTAGTTCCCCCCACCTCATTAGCATAAACTCAGGTACAGTCCTAGGGGGTTAATTATGAATAACAAAAGACACTCCTACCACTCAGGAAATTCTAAGTTTTGAAAGTCTGTGCTAGGAACCTGGGGACAAAAACCAGATATATTCTTTATTATATCACAAATGTATATAAATAATGTCTTACCTATGCTTAATAATATTCATAACATATGTCTAGTCATTTTATTTTATAAGCATTCATTGAGCAATGTGTAAGATTTTTTTTTTTTTTTTTTTTTTTTTTTGGTCTTGTTAGGATCGGGCAATGAAATAGGATTTTTTTTTAAAAAGAATATGAAGGGTTTGGGAAAAGCATTATGTTGGCTGGAATGCTCTGACTTTCTTCCGTTGGATCTCTGCTTCTCCTTGAATATCTGTTCATTTTCCTCCCTAGTCTGCTCAATGCATTTCATATCCTCCATGCTATTTTTCAGAGGAAGCTAGTTCTATTGGTTTAACTAATTACCACTGCCCCCTAAGCTCTTTGCATTAGGCCACTCTTGGTATCAGGTGACAGCCCTGGCTCAATCAGTGGCCAAGGCAGGCTCAGTGTAACCTAGGGTCACTTCCCTGAACAGGGAACTATAAACAGATATAGGGAGAAAGTGTGTGTGGAGGCAGTGAGGGGAGACATAATGACTAACACTTATCATGTCAAGCATCCTGCTATGAAAGACATTGTAGCAAGAAAAGTGCCTGCCTTTTTCTGTTTCTCTTATCATTTTTGTTCCCATAGACAGCCATCTTTCCCCCAATAACACTCAATTGTTCTTCAGACTCTGGGTTCAATCCTGTCCCTTGCTAAGGGGAGGAGAATACTAAAGCATTCTAATGTGCCTACACTTTGAGTTAGAAAGGCTTTTATTCTTGTAGGGAGGAAATAGACTGTCTTCATCCCAGTTTTGCGGCTCCACATTTTGGGATTCTGAAACATTGTTCTAAGAGCAACCTACTCCTAGGACATTGCAGTTACACAGAGCAGGCTTTACCGAGGAGTTCAAAGGACAACATATATTTTCTGGTGACAAGTATAATTACCATCCTCATTTTACTCAGGTCCAGAAGTTAAATGATTGAGACGAAATCACTATTCCAGGCAGAGACCTCTATCCATTTCCTCTGCTCTCTTTTCACCAAGGGACATACTGAAGATTGTTTTCATATTCAAATTTTTCATACCAAGATTGGCCATCAGTAAATTAGAATCTAAATGTATTACAAAGTTACTCCTTGATATAGAACCAGAAGTGTCAGGAACAATTTCTATGCCTGTGGTAAATGCCATAGACTGTACTCTCAGTCTATGTTTTGGAAGTAAGTGTATGATACTTGCATATAGTCTTCTAATCCAGAGATTTGACTTGGAATGCTGCATTGCCATCTACATTTATGTTTATTTTCCATTAACTCTTCCATTAGAGCTATTCTTCTGTGTGATTATGAAATTTTAAAAAGAAAGAATTCCTAATAAAAAGAGAATTCTGTCTAAATCAGGGAGCTAGTATATATCACAGTTTGTAGAACTTTGTTCAGTTTTTAATAAGAAATACTTTTTTAAAATGAAGGTAGCAAAACAGTCATGTCAGGACTTTTAGAAGAAACCAACATTGTCGTTCTGTTTTCTTAGGTGCTAGAAACCCCAATCAACATATTTATCTATATAGTATTTGAATTCATTTGCATACTGACTTAAAGAGATCCAAGATTTAATTATATACAAAGTTAATTAGTATATGCCATTGTGTTTTGAGCCTCTATTTCTGGCATTAAATGCACAAAATATGTAATATTATCTTGATGCTGTATTGACTGTATCTTAATATTGACTGTGTCTGCATTTAGAATTTGTTTCACATTAGCTGCTATAGTTGTTGCCTGGCAGGATTAGCAGCTACATTTTTTTTCTGAGATCTGTATTCCTTATGGGTCAGCAAAGCCCGTACTTTGGCTGAGAGTTTCTCCCTCAATGCCTCTAAAAGTCCCAGTAGTGATATTTTCAATTATACAGACACTAACAACTCCACCCAACCTATTATCCCCTCATTCAAGAAGCTGTACCTAGAATAGATTTTTATTAAACTCTTGCTACTAAAAAATATCACAGACTTATCTTTGAGCTAAGAAGCCTTGGTTCAAAAATTGCCCACCTTTATTAATTACATTTCTTCATCCATTTCAGTCAAAGAAAGTCTTTGACATGACAATCTTCAACCTCTGCCTACTTCATAAACAGTCCAGATAAGAAAACTGTAAGAGTTCAAGGTGACTGGTGAGACTAAGACAGTTGGGAGCAAAGAATTAGATATCACTTGGTGAAAAAATAAGCTTGCCATAAAAATGAATGCAAGTTGCGCTTGATTTTTGGACATGGTTTATTACAGTTTGCCTTGTTTGAACATATACAGCAGCTGATAACTTCACTGGAGACCAGAACTGCATCCCTGGTAGGGGGAAGGGAGGAGCGGGGAGATTAGAATTCTGCTTTCTTTCCTGAGAACTTTAAAAAAACTTTTGAAATGCTCAATTCTTGTCCTTACAACGGAAATTTATGAAGTGCCAGTATTTCAAATGCTCATATCTAAATTTGTTCATTTAGAATTTAAAGCAGCCAACATAATAAATAATCTGGATTTTCTGGTTAGCTCCATAATGTTTTTAAATCTCTGTCAACAAATAAGTTAACAGAGTGTTAAGTATAATCCCAAACCTGAGAGGAAATAGGAATTAGGTTAAGATTCTGGCCCAAGGTAGGAGCAGAAGGGGACAAGTTTTGAGGGGAGGGGGAGGATGAAATTTAAGGACAGGAGGGGAAGTCTTTGCTGGCCTTTGGTGACTGAGGAGTAGAGACTGGTAGAACTGAATATCAGCAAATTCTGAGATAAGGTTGAGAGTCTGTGAGCAAGAAGAGGGCTAGTTCAGACTATAATGGCAACGCAGGGCTTTTCTATATTTAAAGTACTAAGGATTCCATGTTTGACTTGATCTATAAGAAAGAATAATCAGAGATTGATAACCAGATTGTAAATTCCTTAAAACATGTGATAAATGCTTTAAAGAACTCCTACAGAATTGCGCGTTCACAGTTTTTCTTTTTTGAGAAAATTGCCCATGGCACAACTTTCTGCCATGAACCCTGTTTTTCTCTCTCTTCTTCTTTCTAATAAACTCTGTTTTAAAACTTTTTTGTAAATGCGAATTCAATTTCAGTCTCTAAGAATTACCTACTCCTCCTGCCCAACCAAGTTGCCAACAGGAGAGAGTGGCTGGGTTGAGACCACGCGACACAGTACAAATCCCATAGACTGCCTGGCCCCAGCTCCCAGCGTCTCCATCTATCAGCTGTAATCACATGGCTGCTATCTTTGATTACCTAGCACAAAGTGACAAGAGCTTTGGGCATGTATTAGATTCCTAATATGCTAGCTTTTAGTGGTGGGCTTTTTTTCTGTCTCTTAGAATTAAAATTTGTAGCTAGATGTCCATTTTATCATTTTAATGTAAGCCAAGATTGACTGTAGTTTTTAAGAGAGTACTTTCCTTTTCTGACAGAAGACTTAAGAGTGACTTCAGGGCTCCTCCGAGAACAGGAGAATTGTGTAGAGGAGGCTTTCAGGGGAGATCAAGGCAAAGCCTAGTAAAGTAACTCTGTGGCCTTACACTATAATGCAGAGGAAAAGGCAGGGTTTAAAAACTTGACATTTCCAGATCTTTCTACTGGGAGGAAGAAATAAATTATGGTGGCAGGATACTGTACTTATAAAAGTGAAAACAGAGTGCTTAAAGGAAATGTCTTTACATTACAGACGAAAGAATGGACATTCCCGTTGTCTTTCGTCATCCTCATCTTACACATTGCCTAACGTTCTATCCTGACATCAGCACTCAAGACTTGTGACTGTAAAACTGATGTGGATACTCAAAGTGTTGGTGGAGATTCCTTAGGTTCACTTGTTATCCTTCTGCCTTTATGACTTCAATATAATACAATTTTTATAAACTTATTTTAAGCAGGCATCAGAGAAAACTTTGTTTCATTAATCATCAGCTATTTCCCAGCCAACAAGTAAAACTTCGGGACTGAGAATAATGGTAGCAATGATTCAATTCCTGGAAGGCTGAGGTGAGTGGATTGCCTGAGCCCGTGGGTTCGAGACCCACCTGGGCAACTTGGCGAGACCTCATCTCTACAATAAATCAAAAATTAGCCGGGCGTGGTAGCGCGTGCCTGTAGTTCCAACTACATGAAAGACTGAGGCAGAAGGATCGCCGGAGCCCAGCAGGTCGAGGCTGCAGTGGCCACTGCACTCCAGTCTGGGTGACAGAGTGAGACTCCAACTCAAAAAAAAAAACAAAAACAAAAACAAAAAAAAATAAAAGCAAAAGAATATAGCTGTGCCGTCTCCAGCGTCAGAAAGATGTGAAAGACTTGTAGTAGCGAAAGCATTTCTACCACGTCTCGGCCTGTTATACATCTTCCTCTAGTCCCACCCTCTCAATGCTTTTTCAGCAAATAGACTTCGGCTCTCAGACCTGCACCCTCCGTGGAACAAAAGTCATCTCTTGTTCTGTAGTATAGCTACAAGAGATAACAGGAAGAGGAAATTCAGTAGAAAGTGGCTTTCTCTTTGAGCCCACTTAGAAGTGAAAAAAATAAACATTGTTTACATGGCTTTCTTCTTCAGTCTGCATAAGGTTCCTTATCTAGAAAATGGGGATAATTCGAGGGGGTACCCCCCAAAACCCCTAAAATTTATTTAGAAAAAAATTGTGTATTTATTCTTATATGGTGAAACATCAGTCACCTTCAAAGTACTCTCCATTTGATGCAATACATCTATCAAGACACTTTTTCCACTGCTCAAAAGTATTTAAACTCATCAATTTTGATGCCTTTTAGTGCTTCTGCCATTTTTTTGTTTCACCTCTTCCACATGAGCAAAATGTTTCCCTCTGAGAACTTTTTTCCACTGGGGAAATAAACAAAAGAAAAGCCTCTTGGAGCAAAATTGGGTGAATAGGAAGGATGGGGCACGTGGGTCAGGCTGTTTTTGGTCCAAAACTGCTGAACATTCAGCGCGGTGTGGGCAGGTGTGCTTATAAAATGCCAATCATGAAATGGGCAAATGCGTTGAAAGAATCTCAAAAAAACAAAAACAAAAATCCATTGAGGTCGAACGTAGCCTCTCACAACGCTAGCTGGTACATTGATGTCGATGGGTTCCTATTACAAGAGGCCCATCCTCCAAAAAATAATTCCATTTTTGGGGGGTCCTCCTTGTAGTAGTAGTTATTAGCATTCTCTGAAGGAGTCAGCCATTTACCTATTCCTACTCCTCCTTGAAGAAGGAGGATTCAGTTTCTGCTGAACTCCCTTCTTTCATTCTATATTCTCAAAGAAGAGAACACCTTCTAGAGAGGGTTGATGGTCAATACTAGTGAGGGCTAGGGAGAGTGTGGGCTGCCCAAAGTTTCTGTATACTTGGCAGTGGTCAAACCACAGTTCTGAACAAGTATTTCTCCTGGTATTTGAGACGTTACTTATATAGCTGATGGTCAGAGCCTCAGCAGTCTCAAACATATTCTTTAGGCATGAATAAAAGCACAATAGCAGTCTGATAGAAAGGCAAGGGACCTTGGAGATTTCACAGCAATTCAGATAAAGAGAATTCCCAGAGGTAAAAGCCATAAAATAAGCCATCACTCCAAAATGTCTTGTAAAAACAGCAGTTGCTCTCAGAAATATTTAATCCTAAATTCCACTGAAGTGCACTGGTATTTCCTGTTTCTGGAAACTTAGAGGAAAATTAAACTCTTGTTTAAAAGAAAGCAAGCAGAGCCAGATGTTGGTGTTGGTAATGATCTGCAGAGCCCAGCACACATGTGGTGGCAGTCAGGGAGATGCGTGACAGCTGTCTGAAGCCATGGGAGCCTAATTTCTCTTGGCTAGAAAAGAAACAAAGTGTAGGGGCTGTTTTGTTTATATATACAAAGGGACAGCTGAGTCCAAGAGACATTATTTTGGCTTATAAAGCCAGAAACAGCAATTTAAAATATTATTTCTTTTCTTTTGACACACTTAGTACAAATCACTTATTCACGGAATGTTAAGTATCCAACCAAATACAATGACATTCTAAAGTTTTCCTTTTTCCAGAAAATACTAGGCTATTTCGTTTTGAAACCAATTATAGGCAATCTCATGGTAGCTTGCTTTGTCCATATTAATAATTAGAGTTTATTTCCGACAATACATGACTGGGCTTCTTGTTGAAAAGAGCCTTTGGGCCAGGTGCAATGGCTCATACCTGTAGTCCCAGCACTTTGAGAGGCTAAGGCAGGAGGATTGCTTGAGCTCAGGGGTTCGAGACCAAACTGGGCAACATGGTGAGCCCTCGTCTCTACAAAAAATTAAAAAAGAAAGAAAAGAAGCTTTGGGTATACAGGAGTGATTGCAACCTACTTTATCTTTCACTGCACTCAGTATTGAATCTTCTTCTCTGGTCAAACTGGTTTGTGCTTTCATGCTTCATTATCCATTGTCCTTTCTTGCTTTTGAGTTTCACTTTTTTTTTTTAAATTTAAGGCCACCTCTCTCATCTCTGTCCTTCAAATATTGGCCATATTAGTATATTAGAATATGGCCAATATTTGATAATATGCATCACCACATCTGTGAAGTTGACCTTGATCATTCCAGCTGGAGGAGTGTCTCCTCCTGGAGCATCTATAACAATTACTGTCAAGATCATCCACATAGCGCTTTTAAGCTGCTTTGCATTATGAGTATCAGTCTGTATATCTCAACTGCTCAGTGAAACAGTAAACTCCTGAAGGCAGGCAATAGTTTCCTACTTCTCTGTATCTTGTCTTCTCTTCCTACTCCTTACTCCCTAGTTGTTTTACACATGGTCACAAGACTTCTATCCACGTCCACACTTATGAAGTTGATTGTGAGCCTATTGGGTGGAAGGGAAGGACTAGGTTTGTGGGGGAAGATAGAGGAAGCATGCAAAACGCAATTTAGCATCTAATCCCACTTGGATTGCAGACCTGGGCAGATGATGAAGGTTTATCTATTAATGTACTTATTGCATCTGAGTGATAGGATGAGGGCTTGGTCTCAAAAATTGAGCTCTAATTATTAGAAATGAAGCAGAAGGTGTGGACTGGATTAATTCTAAGATTTACTTGATATTGAATTCTGGACTCGCCTTTAAAAGATGTGACTAGTAAACACAGAAACATTTACATAAGATCCGAATTGTTTTCCTTAGAAAAATCCAACACTCAGATCTGTGGGTTTATTTGAGTTCCACTGGAACAGTCAATTAATGTCCAGAGTGTCCTCTTTAATGTGTAAAAATCGACATGATTTCTTTTTTTTTTAATTCAATTTAAGAGACCACTGTGAGATTTCAGTGGGGTAATGTATGTGAAATTCCATACCTTCATAGGTCTCAAACACCTGAGTTTCACGCCTTGCCCAGAAGAAGGAGGCCAAGTCTGGTCCCCGGGTCTTCTTCCCCAAAGCACCTTTCAAGCGCCAGATTGAATCCAGCGTTTGCTTCCTCCTACATACCCTTTCTTCTGCAACACACTAACATCCCTTCCTCCTTCACTCAGTTCTCTGCTCTCTCCCTAAGGAGCCTTCTTTCCCAGCCAACTCTAAGCTCCATTTAATATGTGTAACAAGTGCTCAACACAGAGTTTGTGTGTGCATGTTTAATACCTCTTAAATCTTTTTTCCTGATAAGTAATGCATAATAATTGTAGAAAATTGGGACAAGTAGGATAAAGCACCAGTTCTTTTAGAACGCCCCGACTTGGAGTCAGATGCCCTGAATTCCAGACTTGGCCGTTGTCACTGCAAAAGTCGATTTTCAACTCCAAGTTGTTGGTGTAAACCTGAAGTTTGTTCCAAACAAAACCTCTATCAGATTCATTTAGAGTGCTTATTACAAATGGAATTCCAGAGCCCCACGTTTGCCCAGGAGCTGAACCAGCACTACCACGGTGGGTAGAGCCTGGGTATTTTTTCTGCATTTTTAGAAAAGCTCCTCGGGTGACTCTGACAAAGGCCTATGGTTCAGAAGCTCGGCTCCAGGTTCTAGATTACCCTTCGAGTAGCAAGGATGGAGTGGCCCGGACCTGCTGCACTGGCACGATCTGAGAGCTTCTTAGAAATGAAGAATCTCCCCTACTTCTCTCAGACCTGCTGAATCTGAATCTACATCTTAACAAAATCCCCAAGAGATTTTTATCATCCATGATAGGGTTGAGAAGCACTGCTGTGCCTTGGTATCTTTGTGGAAGCTTTACAACCTACTGACACCTGGGCTCCACACAGACGTTCTCCTGTACTTACTCTAGGCTTCGGCCGGGGAAAAGACTCGTACAAGCTTTTCTTTTTTTAATGTACAGGCATAGCGGAGGGCCACTGTCCCCCAAATCGCAGCCCTTGATGGTTATGCTACAACCTGAGTTAAACTGGCTTTTGTGGGCTCGCCCGGGACCTTAAGAACCGCTTCGAGCAAACAGTGCTTTTTAAGGGACCATGGACTCTGGAGACAAGTTCAACCACAGAGCTTTAGGTTTACAAAACCCGAGGAGGGAGACTTCCTGCACCGTCCTGCGAGCTCGCAGACCACAGCGCGGGGCGCCCCCAGCCGGCCCCGCCCGGCTCGCCCCCTCCCCGCCCCTCCTCCCCCGTGACGTGCCGCATTTTCACTGGAACATGCGCAAACGCGCCCCGCGCCCCGCGCGCTGCTCCGCCTCTGCCAACTGTCATTCTCCGACGCCCAGCGAAAATTGAGGACTCGATGACTTGGAACTGGGAAATACCTATTTCAGCTGTGAAGCTATGCTCTTAACCCAGGCAGAGATGCCAGATTCACACAAACCAGCAAGCAGCCACATGGTGACC
>NW_007044000.1:220572-369795 GCF_000164805.1 Carlito syrichta | reverse complement strand
CACGGCTGAGCCGAGGCGACTGGTGCAGAGCTGCAGCGCCTTGTCCTGCAACCGCGCTGCCACCCGGCAGTACCGCGCCGGCGGGGCTGCGCAGCCGGAGTTTGCCGGGGCTGCCTCGGAGCGCCGTCCCCCAAGAAGACGCCCTGCCTCCTGAGTCCCGGTAAGTTGACTGTAGTTTCTGAAGTTGAAGAGAACCGTGGGAAGGAGAGACTCGATTTTATGATCGTGTTGTAGAAGGCTGGGGGTGTCACCTCTTGTTAGCCGTGTTCCAGCTCGAGGAGAGAGTGCAGGGTGCCAAGATGGGGGCTTGAGCGAGGAGGGTCTAGAGTCCAGGGTTGACCGGCTGAAGTCTCTGACGGGTGTGCCAGTTGGAAATGTGCTGGGAGAGGACAGGTGCTCCGAGGGGCATTTCTCTTGCAGCTTGCTGACTGCTCATTTTGAACCCCTTGACTGTGTGTGTGTGTGTGTGTGTGTGTGTGTGTGTGTGTGTGTGTGTGTGTGTGTGGTGGAGGAGGGAGGGCTGTCCTCAGGGTCTTGTCATCTCCATCCTAGGCCCGCGGAGAGCGACTCTCCTTGGGTGACCAGCACTGCTATGGTTCTTTGGGAAAGGGAACTAAGCCATTCCTTTCAGGCCTGCACGCTTCCCGCGCATCCCGCTCCACTCCTCCCCTAGGCAGAAGTTGCCAACGTTTTTATCATTAGAGCCCAGTCCTTTAAGGAAAAAAGAAAAAATTGTCAACCCGGTGTTTTGTGCTCTGAGGTAAATAAAATACACTCTGTGCGTGTGATTTAGTACACTTTAAGAATGTGGGCACGTCTGGAGGAAATAGGATTCAGATGATGACTCTTGGGTTTCACCCTGATTGTCCTGCACCTCTTATGTAAGCCTCCGGGCTGGATAACTTTGTCTCTCTGCAGTGGCTGCAGCTGTGGCTCTCCATGCCGTTAGTTTAAAGTCCAGCTTGAACAGTATTTAATGAAAATGCTGACATGATATAGCGCCTGTAGTCTGAAACAGAGGACATTCTTCAGATTGGAGTGTCTTCTCCTAATAGGGAGCATGGGAGGAAGAACCCAGTGTATTTTTCAGGGCAGCTCCAGGAATTAGGCACATAAATCATGTTTTAAAATAGCATGCATTGTGCAGAAAGCATGCAGAGGACCCCTTTTTGAACACATCCCCTTTGTTTTAGAAAAAGTGGAAATTGTTCATGCTAGACAATTGTTGAGTCTGGAAGTTAAGTGCACTGATGGGCTTAATTATCTTAATAAACAAAGGGCATCATTTATAGGTAGCTGCAGTGTCCTACTTTGAAGGATGGAATTCTCTGACCTTTCTTTCTCAGCAGTCCTCTAGAGATTCTTTTTAAGCCAAGCAATGGATTATCATCATTGATGTTTAATACTTGAGTTGATTAAATTTGTAAAAGGAATAATACTTTTGAAATACCATGCAGTACTGCTGTGTGACTGTTAGTGAATATTAGAAATAAAGGGAAGATTTAGAGTATTGGGTATAGAAGTCATTCATTTAACAAAACAGATCACATTAAGACTGCCTGGATGTGTGTGTGTGTGTGTGTGTGTGTGTGTGTGTGTGTGTGTGTACATACTTAATGTATATGGATTAAATACATGTATATATATTTAATTTGGACTTGAAATAATTGTTTTAAACCAAAGCTCAGGGGTGTGTTTTAATGTAAGATTTAGTTAGGTAATCTTTAGGGAGAAAAGTGCATTTATTTATGGTGTTCCAGCATATAGAACAAGATGAACCAGTTATAGGCACCTTATTTAAAATGTAGAGGTTTTTTTTAGGAGTTCTAAGAAAATGCAAAAAATGTTATTTCAGAAGTTGAAAAGTTAGTCACGTCAACACATTGCAGTTTGTGAGAGCTTCCAGGGCTTATCTGCTGAAGAGATTAATTACATCAAAGCATGGACTCTCAAACAGGTTGGCCCCATAAGCACTGTTGCATCCTGATGAAGAGGACAGACTGTGGAGCCAGACTATGGCACCATCTGTTCGAATCTGGACAAGTTTCTCAACTCTGTGTCTCAAGGTCTTCATCTATAAAATGGGGATAGCAATAGTGCCTTCCGCACTGGATTGTGGTGAAGGTTAAGTGAGTGCATAGATGTAAAGCTGTTGAGCCAGTATCTGGCATATTTAGCTTGTTCTGGGTGACATTGTTGTGAAAGGAAATGCATCTTTGGATACTTTGACCACTGAACTGCTGCTGATGGAGGTTAACAGAAGCAGCACACATGTGTAATAGGAGAGAGAATTTAAACACTTACTGGACACCACCTAGTGATACAGACACCAGCTGGTATTTAACTTAACTGTCTTCCTCAGTTCTTCACTGCAGCCCTTTGATGGGGCAGTCTTAATGTGATCTGTTTTGTTAAATGACTTCTATACCCAATACTCTAAATATTTCCCTTATTTCTAATATTCACTAACAGTCACATAGCAGTACTACATGGTATTTCAAGTGGCTTCATCACCACTTTAGAGAAGTGGAAGCTCAATGAGATCAAGTAGTAGAAGTTGGAACTGGAATTTTAAGCCATGTCTGTCTTTGTTGAAACTGTTCTTTTTGACTCTGCTGCCTCAACTTGCAAATGAAATAGGTGCATTATTATCCTCAATTTACACAAGAGGAAATCTAAGCTTGAGGATTAAAGTATGCAAAATGCTTAACAGCCCCCACAACACAATTCTCTGTGTCTGGCAACTATCACTGTCATCATAATTATCGTTAAACAAGTTGCCCATGGCTTCATACCTCCTAGTGTGTGGTAGAGGTTCCAGAAGGTGAAGTGAGTTTTCTCCTTCAATTCAAAGTAGACTCTGTTGCTTTTTTACTTCCCTAGTCACACATTCAGAGAGCAAAAAAAAAAAAAAAAAAGAAAAATGGGTATATATTCAAGTTTACACAGGGAGTTGGGGCTCTCCGATTTGTTCCTGCCTGCCCGGGTAGCCGCAGAGATCCATAGTCAGGCAAACCACCACAAGCAGCAGTCATCAATCCACAAACAGCGTTGTCTCAGAATATGAATTCAGTCCCAACTGGAGAACTCCCCTCGGGCAGAGAGAGAGGCCTTGCACTTTGCCTCATATTAAACTGTATGTTCAAAAATGGAAGTAATTTATCTTTCCCATTAAATACGCAAGCTTCCTTCAGGCCTTAGAACCAGCATCGTGGGAGGTGATTTTGGGGGTCCTAGATGAGCAGACTTTGTTAAAGGTCTCTATAACTTGTCAAACTTCTCACCTGAGTTCCATAGCTTAGGGATGATTGAGAGGCCATGGTATTTTGTGGCTTTCTTAGGTTATCACCCAGATACTAGATAGTGTTCTGGCCCTTGGTAAATCTCTGTTTTCTAGATATTAAAAACTATTTGCCGTACAGGGCACAGAGGCAGACTCATTTAATGTTTAATGAAACCTCTTAGCTAATGTATCCTACCACTGAAAGATACTGCAAGACAAATGTTCACAGTTGGCTTTCTTTTTTAATCAAAACTCCCTGAGAATGAGCTTCCAGTAGGCTGCCTCAGTGTGCCTGGGGACACAATACCATGGTTGCAGAGTGCCAAAAAGAGCCCCTGCCATGGACTGAGTCATCTCACATCTCTCTGAAATGTCTTCCTCTTCAATTTTAGCCCTCCTTTTCAGAGAACAGACATTCCCTTTTGTTCAGTCAATAGTTATATTTCAAATGTTCCTCTACTCTGGCTCCTCTGATCACTTTGTGACTTGAGTTAGATCCATGATTTACTATCAACTAATTCTTCAGAATTTACTTGTGGTGGTTTTATTTCCTTTCTGTGTTCTCTGCTGTCAATTTAGTGGCTTATCTATGGCCACTTTTACATATCTAAATAGCTTTTTTCTAACATACGGCATTCTTTTGCTTTCAGAATTCACACATACAAGAAATGCAAATGAGTTTTAATATGGATATAAGTGAATGAGGATCATTTACTCTCTCCTGTCACATGTACTGTTTTGAATTTTCTTCCCTTTGGGCTTGGGGAGTTGGGGGCTGATATTTCTAGAGTTCCTGCCCCACATATTGTGAGAGGTGAGTCGGGAGGTTATCCAGGTTATACAAGCAAGGAGTTCTTAAGTAACCTGGCATAGATAGCCAACCTCTCAGGGCTGGGTCATTGCTGAGTTGGAGGGCAAGGGGTGGATACAGGGAAAGAATCTGAGCATGATTTATCTGATCACACTTCTAGTCCTTACTGATCTTCTTTTTGGGTAAGAATTGGAATGAGTAGCTAACAGAGTACTCTTACTACACGCTAGCTGCCATGCTAAGAAAGTTACATTCAATCCTTGTGCCCTTGCATGGGAGTGGCTTTATTGCTTTCTTTTTTGCAGAAATGGCAGCTGAGGCCTAGAAAGGTCAGGGCACTGGTCCAAGGTCTCACTAGTGAGTTTTAGAGTAAAGAAATGGAGCCCAGAACTGTGTGGTGACACTGAGCTGGTGCTCCTTACAGAACATTCTACTGCCTCTGATTTTGAGCTTTCATGATAGTTCAACTCTATTGCATGGGTTTGTATATTACATAAATAGTTATACTATATCATACTTTTCCAAAGAATCCTATACTATCTTGCTTGATGCCCAGGCAAACGGATGGTGGGGAGATGTATACCCACCTTCCTGCCTGCGGCCAGCATCAGAAATTGACTACACAGGATGTATCATCTCCATGTCGTTGTGGAGGAAGAGCTTAAGCTGAGTTCGTGCAACAAGCTCAAAAAAGAAAACCACACATCTGCTTTGTGAAATAGGAAGCATAAAGTCTTCAGCTGATAGTGGAGCACCGTGGAGAAGCATGTTAACTTTATCAGTATTTGGGGTCATATACTTGCATCATTCTCATTAAAGAAAGGAGAGTTGTGGAGACCTGAGATTTTTCAGGTGATTTTTAAAAATAAATGCACGTATTTAAACATAAAAGAGTATCGGCAATGAACTGTCACGGGAGTACCACATTACTTTGGCCGTGTCGTTTGTCATTCCCATGAGACTGTGATTTTTAAAGGAAATGAAATGAACGCTTATGCCTAACAAGTAAGACTCAAGTGTGTTGTCTCATAGTAGTAACTTTGCATCAAATCTTCCATGTTTGTGTTGTAGCCTTTCTAACTCCAGTCCAAATGTAGAGTAAAAAAGATAGAATTTAAAACCATCTTGTGATATTTTTAAAACCCTTCCCCTGAGCCCTACCTCCTCTATTTTTTCTTGATTTCACACTGAAGCCAATATTTGTCCAATAAGTTATTTGTTTCCCCCAGGGTTTGAATGATAAAGAAACTATTATTATAATATTTTGGCAAACCTTTCTGCTGTCTCATTCACTCCTATCCTTGATTTTATAGGATTGTATGATTTTTAAACCAGAAGGTGATTCAAATCCTATTTTTAAAAAATTCAGCTTCCTAAATGTAGACTTTGTATTGCAGATGATAGAGAAATTGGCCTGACTGGGGCCTTTATTAAAAATGTAGAGCTCTTGAAACCGGATGATTCTTATGGAGTAGGCAAGTACCCCAAAAAAAGAAGTTTTTAAACTGGTCACTAGCAGCTTAGGTCCTCCAACTGACCCATTCCCTCTGTACCATATCATGTACTCATTTGCAAGTCATCAACTTTACTTGACTTTCTAAAAGTACCAAAAGGTGGAACTAAATCAGCAGGTCATCTGCCATCTACATGTTGAGAGAGCCACAGGGCTGCCTATATAAGCTTTTTTTTTTTTTTTTGAGTTGGGTGGGGACTTACTCTGTCACCCAGGCTGGAGTGCAGTGTCATCATCAAGGCTTACCAGTAGCTGGGACTACAGGTGCACACCATCATGCATGGCTTATTTTTTTATTTTTTATTTTGTAAAGATGAGATCTCGCTATGTTTCCAGGCTGGTCTCAGACTCCTGTGCTCAAGTGATTCTCCCACCTCAGCCTCCCAAAGTGCTGGGATTATAGTTGTGAGCTACCACTCTGGCCAACTATGTAAGCTTTTATTGAATTTATTTTCTGAGAAATGGGGAATGATCAGGTTAGTCTTCAGGCATCTCTTATTGTATTTGTGACTCTATCATCACTACTAATGTTGCTATTAATGTTGCTTCCACCTATTCTGGCCCTTCACTTCTAACTATACCCATTTCTTCATCCCTCCAATGTGGTGGAACATGGTGAAACTATTGAGAAACTTTAGTGTTGAAGCAGCTCATGTCATAAGTCAGAGACAATACAAACACACAACACAATGATTTTTAGTTTAAAAACAAGCAATCCCTAATGTAGCTATATTCAAATACACCACACCCTCTGCATTCAGCATTTGAGAATTACAACCAGAGTGGCCTGATTAATTTTTCTCTGGCATCTTCTAAGGAGAGCTGTGAACCTCTAATTGACAATTACTAGCAACTTGGCTGTGCTTGAGTCAAATTTTGTTAAGATGATAATCATTTATATATTCACCAGATATATATTGATATGGTACCAGGCACATTGTTAGATGATAAGACCTCAAACATGAGAAACTCACTTTCTGCCCTCAAGAATCCCAGTCTCAACCAAGCATGGAGACACATACCCGTAATCCCAACACCTTAGAAGGCTGAGGCAGGAGCCCAGGAGTTTGAGGAAAGTCTAGGTAACATAGCGAGACTTTACCTCTACAAAAATTTTTTAAAAATTAGCTGGGTGTGGTGGTATATGCCTAGTCCCAGCTACTTAGAAGGCCAAGGAAAGAGAATCTCTTGAGCTCAAGAGATTGAGGCTATAGTGAGTCATGACGGTGCTACTGAACTCCAGCCTGAGTGACAGACTGAGACCCTGTCTCAAAAAAAAAAAAAAAAAAAAGCATCTTATGAGGGAAGAAGGCACTGAGCAGCAGTTGTAACCAGTGTTAAGGAATGCTGGGCTCTGTCGGGGTACCTGACTGTAAAAGAATGACTTTCCCTGAGGAAGCAGGTCTTGATCCGAGTCTGAAAGAGTGAGTAGGAGGATACCAGGAAGCTGAGGGTAGGAGTGGGCTGGGAGGAATTATGCTGAGCAGAGGGAACAGGGAATATGATGCAAGAAAGGTACCAAAGAGGGGGACGTATTGTGGAACAGCTGGTCATTCCACGTGGCTGGTGCACATTGAGGGTGAGACATGAGGCTGGAGGCACTTTAGAAAGGGTCTTGTGGGCAGTATTTAGTCTTACAGATGAATTTGAGCACATTAGGTGTTCTAGAATAATTGCTCTGGGTGTATTGCACAGAGTGGATGGGGTACGGGACAGAAAAGGGAAACCAGGTTTTTAAAAAGCTATTGAAGCTTAGGGAGGATTAAAGGTCTGAACTCAAACTGTTAAATGGAGACATTGGGAAGATAGGGAGAAGCAAGGAAGGGATGGTGACTTTAAAGATGACTCCTGGGTTTCTGGCTTAAATAATCAAGTAGACAGAGGTGCTGCTGATGTGATGATTGTGAATACAGAGGATAAAGCAGTTAGCAGGAAAAAAATGACAAGTTGTAGGTTTATGCACTATGAAGCACCAGAGGGACATGCAGGGCTTGAGGTTCAGTTGGAAGTTGTACAGCCCATGGTTCTGGAATTCAAGACTGAGGCTGAACCGGAAACATAGGTTTGTAAGTTCTCTGTGTTTTAGAAATTGTTGTTAAGATTGTGATCTGTCTAGGAGAACATGTGGAATTAAAAAAAAAAAAAGAAGAAGAAGAAGGCCGAGGTGGCGGGCAAAAGAAAAGAAGATGGGAGAGTAAGATTAAGGGAAAGAAGTTTTTGACATTTGCTTGGACATAAAGTGGCAGAAGCCAGAGGCAAAGCTGAATGAGGTGCTTGATTGAATGGGGGCCAAGTGACAAAAGAAATGAAGTTGAAAGAAAAAGCAGAGAGCAAAGGGATAGGTCTGACTGTTAACTTGCTGTGACCTACACAGCCAATGGTGACTTTTTTCTCACAGAGCTTTCAGTTCCTGTCAGTAAACATTAAGACCTACTATGTGGAAGATGGGTGGGGAAGAGGGTGGGGAAGAGAAAGAAAATCACGAATAGTGCATGATTCTGGATCTCAAGCAGCTTATAGAATTGTCGTCTTATTTTTCCTTTCCATTCATTTTTCTCCTTCATTGACAGCAGGACACAGACACTTGGGAGAATGGAAAGGATGAACAAATCACTTTTTTGGTGCACAAAGTGCTTGGGTTCTCTATAATGGGCATATTTTGTCCTATCCATGAATAAGCACACTGAAAGGGAAAGTGATAAGTGACACATTAATTGACAGACTACAAAACTAAGCTTTTATCATAGCCATAGCATCTTTAGTGGGTTTGGACCTTTGAACTAATGCTTTTGTAGTTATTAATGAGACCTTTGGCTCACTGGATTATTTGAGGTATACTGAGTACAGTAGCCTGTAATTTTCAGTTGTCTTATTAAAACAGGCTTCATTATACTGTAGGCTAACTGGAGTATTTGGAGGTGATGGAAATAATTACCATGTGTTTTAGTTAATATCGTGCATTTCAGTCTTCAAATCTTTTGTCCTTTAATTTTGACCTTTAGGCAGAATCACTCCCATTATAGAGATGAGGAAACTGAGATACAGGATTCTGGTGATTGCGTGGAGATAACACACCAAGTAAGTGGTAGAGCTCTTAAGACCAAGTTGAGGTGTTCTGGGTTCACACCACTCCATTATGTTGCTTATATCTTTGTGAATAGTCACTAAAGAAAAATTAGTAATAGAATGTTTAAGAGATTTGTTTTTAATTAGCCTCCTCAAAGCACCAACAGCAGAAACTGTGTTGGCTACAATTTCTATATTTGATGGGCCACAACTTAGTTATGCAAATATGTAAATATATGTGATTAAGTTAGACTGGGGAAAAATGTTTTTTCACAAACATTTTTGTGAATATCTTTTTCGTTATCTCAGGAGCACTAAAAAAAGCATCTGAATATAAAATATAAAAATTCAGCACTTTAAACTGTAAAATTATTATAGTTAAAACTTGCTATTTATGATACAATGAAAATGTAAGGAACATTGTATCTACATATATGTGTATGTATATAAAATAAATAACAGTCAAATTAAGTTTAAACTATTGCTTTTCTTTTATAGTATTCTTGAAGTCTCAGAATACATTAAATGATGTAGCTTGCTTTGTCTTGCCAAAGCAGCTATTATGTTACCCATTTAATGCCAAAGTGTTAAAGCATCTGTCTTCTGTAAGCAGTGTCTTTTGGCTCCCGATAGTCTAAACTTTTGATTTATCTAATTTTGCTGCTATTAAAGCAAAATTAACATACAGTTTTAATCATGGTAATATTAGCTATTAATATACAGTAACTTTAGAATTATGAAATGTACATGTAATGTTATGGCCTTTGGAAAAAGATTAGGATGCTGCATTTTTTTATTTTACAAAAAATAATATCTAGAAGGCTTACTAAATGGCAATTTCCAGCTGAAAGCAATTTCTAGCAAGTAGCAAAATGCTGGTGCTAAGCTTATCCCTAAATCTCAATTTCAAGCTTCATGGTGCCCATTCTACATTTCAACTTCAATAGGAAAAGTTGAATCCAAAGGGGCTTATATATTTATGACATTCGGTGGATTGCTCTTTTGTTATTGGTATGATTTTTTAAAATAACAATACATTTATAAAATTTTTTAAGTTTTATAAAATGTTAGGGAACTACTTTAGTTCTAGTAATTATCGTTGTACATGGCATACTGCAGTAGCCTTAGTTCAGTGTAGTTGAGAAGTTACAATATAGGCATATGAAAATTCAAATAACAATATGAAGTAATATGGTATTTTATACAAGATTGTATTGCACTTTGCAATCATATGTGAGGAAACTCAAGTGAAGTAAAATGAAGATTAATTTGGCCATTTCATGCCTCATATGTCCCAATTTGATCCAAATGCAAATATGACAATCCAGGGCATAGAGTTAGTATTCTGTTCAGGTGATTTGATGTTATTGTATTTATTGCTCACTACCAAGATGAACAATTTAGCTGCATTTGCTACTAATCTTTCCATAAGTACATATTTTAATATTATATACTAGGGGTTTTCATTTTCTAAAAGGAGTAATTAAATTTTCTTTACCTCTTTTTTCTTATTCCTATTGAATTTTATTCAGACACTTTTCTGTTAGTGTATACTTGACATGATAGAACATGTCTAAATTTGTAATCTAATTTGAATACTATAATTATGTGTACAGTTAGAGCTTGATTGAATAGAGTGCTTTTGCATATTATGTATCTTCTTTCTCTTAGTGGATTTAGGGATTCCATGCTTAATATTCCGGAGTCCTAAGCCTGTTTATGTTTACCAGTAGGTGCACAGAGCAAAATATAAATATTTTTACAAACAGAATTGGAAAAGATACGACTTCTTCTCAGGTGTTAGGAATTGACTTGTAACTGTCTACATAGATTTTTCTTATATGAACAGATTGATAGGAAATATAGAAGTGGTTGAAAGCTAGAATGGTGTCATTTGTAGTGCCTACTTGTTGGTGTGGAGGTTAGAAGCGTACTCCTTTGTTTTGCTAAATAAAAAATAAAGATGCTTTGAAGTAAAGTATTATCATGAATCCTGATAAATAGTTGTACATATTTAGATACCGTTAAAAACATTTTTCCTTTGCTTTATTATATAGTGGTCACTTTGTCCAAAATGTATATCTTGAACTTTAGCATGAAGTGGTCAATATCTCTAAAGCAGAATTGAAACTAAAAAGTTTGGAGTCTTATTAAAAGGATACAGTGTGGATAACAGCTTTTCAGGCTTTGGGCTGGGATGTTTGTAACAGGATTGCTAAATACTGTGGTCATTGAGAGAAATAATGAAAAACACTGATATATTAAACTTACACTAGATTTAATGGTTCCTGCTACTGCAGTTCTTAATCTTTCCAACTGGCTGAGTTATTTTCTAATAGTGGCATGTCATGACCTACATCATTATATATCCTTCCTTTTAATAAATATTCAGTAGCATTTTCAAAATTGTTGCCCTAGATCCAATTCATAATAAACAGCCCAGTGCAAGCAATGAGCATGCTTCTTGCAAACCATTCCACAACCACAGGCCATTTGGCATTTGGACACTTCTCTTATGTATTTCTACTGCTCCACATATCCTGAAAACTGTCAGCCTTATATTAGAATGAGCCTTTGTATCTCCTCAGTTACATGGAGAATGAAAAGAATTTCTCTCCTTTTCTTTTCCCCACAATATGCCAAGGCCTATGGTCAGAGAATCAGCATTTGCTAGTCATGTGCTTTTTCTGTCTTGATGTTCTCACTCACTTCAGAAGCCATAGCATGAAAGGCATTGTTGAAATTTGTCCACATCATGTCTTAAACTCATCTGTAGAACTGTGGTTCTCAACCCCTCAGGGGACATTTGGCAGTGTCTGAAGACATTTTTGGTTGTCACAAGTGGAGATGGGGGTGCTGCTGGCACCTAGTAAGTAAAGGCCAGGAATGCTGTTATATATTGTACAGTGCACAAAACAGCCCTCCACAGCAAAGAATTTTTCACCACAAAATGTTCATAGTGTTGAGGTTGAGAAACCTTGATCTAGAATGTAGGGAATGTCTGTTTAATTTTCATTATATTTTTCATGCAAATGGAAATGTGATAGATGGTTCTGGTGAAGAAATCATTGTATTCAATATAGCCATTTATTGAACACATACTACTGTATACCTGAGAAGGCAATGAAGTCTATGACAGAGTCCTTACCCTCAGGAGTTTCTACTGTCTTTGAAAGAATGACTAGCAAATAAAATACTACTGTTCAGTGCCATACATGCTGTAATTAGAGGCATGCATAGCATGTTAAAATAAATAATTTAGATTTTGTTTGCTAAATGAAAGAGAATGTCTGAAAGGGATTATGTTCTCTGACTAGGTTTAGTATCAGTCATTTTGGGGTAGAATTTCTCATTTTTCTTTGAAAATCAAGAATAGGTTCCATTGATTGCCCTCCTCTCTTCCCATTTCAGCAGGCACACCGTCCACTCTTTAATCCACCCATTCAAACTGGTTTTAATTTGAAACATCAGGAAAGAAGGGGAGTAAAATGTATTATTTTAGGGATTTAGGAAATTAGCTTTTTACAATCTTCACTGAGGTCTAATTTACATGCCATAAAAGTCTCTGATTTTAACCGTAAGTAAACTTACAGATCTGGGGAACTATCACCACAATTCCATTTTAGGGCTTTTCTATCACCCCAAAAAGCTCCTTTGTACCCTTTTGCAGTGAATCCTCATTCCCACCGCCAGCCCCAGGCAGCCACAAATCTTTCTGTTACTTTCTCTTTTCTGTCTCTTTCTGTTTCTATACATTTGCCTTTTAGCAACTCTCTGGACATTTTATTTGGAATATTAATTTTTACCAGTAAAAATGTAGCTTGATGTTTGCTTTTTCAAGATCAGCATCACCTTTGTCTTTTTTATACTACCCATACCCCATACCCTATACATACTACACAGAGCAGGCTTGAACACCCTTAATTCTCAGAATTCTCAGACAAGTAGGATGAAAGATGCAGCAAAGGAGAAGGTAAGTGTGTGTGTTTAACTCAGCACGTGCTACACTAAAGAGTGGACGCTGTGCCTGTTTCTCAGCTTTGTCCTGCTTTGTCCATGTGTCCATTGTGGCAACCCACTCTACTACATTGTTTACTCTTGTGAATCTATCCTCTGAAAAGCTGAAGTCAGGTAATACCTGCACAATGTGGGGAAACTACAAAAGGATTACATTTGCAGGACTCGCCTGTTTGGGAAGTCACCATCCCTTATCTGAACTCTTTGGGGCCAGATGTCTTTCAGAATTGAACTTTTAGAAAGGTGATACAATACATATATGGTATGTTCATGTAATACCCCCGAGGAATTCAGGAAATACACAGTGATTTCTATGGCAAAGTAGATGGATATTCACATTTAGTTGAACAGTGAAAGACTAATAGCCTCATGTATGTTCAGGTCAGTTTTTGGAGCAAATTCGTTTGATAGCAAAATAATAAAGAAAGTCTGTTTGCAGAATTTTTGTTTCAAAATTGTGTATTAATGTTCGTAAGACTGTCGCAACAAATCCCAGTATATTGTGTTTCAATTGATTGTTCCATCCTCTTTCCAGTTCCCTACCCTCCCATATATATACTTCCTATAACTTAGCCATGAATGTGCTTGTCTTTCTTTTTCACATTAACTTCCTATCAGCCTTGACAAAATGCAAGGTAGCTATTCAATTTGGGTGGATAAAGGCCAGGTATGGATGTGTTGTGGCCAGTTAGGTTTATGGTTTGTGGTTTCACCTCTGCTATAGGCCTGGATTATAGCCATATTTGTCTGCTCCAGCTCCTGGCCTGGAAGAATAAGATAGTTTTGTTGTGTCTGAAAGATACCCATCGAGAAAAATCCAAAGGTAGCGATGGTGGCTGTGGTCCCAGATAACCTCAGACTCATGCTTGGTAACCTCAGACTCACACAATCACACAATCTTGGATAGTGAGAATAGAAAGAGGTGAAAACCAAGGAAACAGAATCCACTAGAGTGCTTTTTTTTTTTTTTTAGGTAAACATACTTAGAGTTCAAGGAAGATAAAGACATGAAAATTATGTAGAATTCACTAGTTGACCCACAACTCAGAAGTAAGACTTAGCCCAAAGCAAGACATTGAAGATTTGTTGCAAATTGTGAAATTGACATTGGAAACTTGTTGCAAATTGTTAAATTCTGCATAATCCTTTTATGTAATTTGCATAATGGTACTTAGTTAGTCTTTTAACCATAAATTTCACAGATTCTAGTGGAGGTACTTAGAAAACGGGTAACTTCAGGCCAATGGGTCTTTTATTTTTTTTATTTTTATTTCTTTATTTTTTATTTTTTTGAGTCTTGTTGCCAAGACTGGAGTGCAGTGGCATGCTCCCAGCCACCGCAGTCTCCACCTGCTGGGCCCTGGCAATCCTTCCACCTCAGCCTTCCAAGTAGTCGGAACCACAGGCACATACTACCACTCCCGGCTAAGTTTTGATTTATTGTAGAGACAAGGGCTTGCCAAGTTGCCCAGGTGGGTCTCGAACCCGCAGACTCAGGCAATCAGCTCGCCCCAGCCTCCCAAAGTGTTGGGATTACAGGTTGAGCCACCAAGCCCAGCCAGTGGGTCTTAACTGGTTTCCTGTGGCACTCCTAAGTTGCTATGGAACCATTTTGAATGTGAATGAATATTTTGATTGATGTGTAAAATTTGCTTTTGCTACCAATGAAATTCACACTCTTATGGCAATGTTACTTAGGCAGAACATACTACAGATTGTGGGGCCCATTTATGAGCAAGGGGGTTCAATTTCTGCAAATTAGAGGAGACAGTACAGTATAGTGTTGCACCAGCATCTGATAAAAAATTGCACATTTATAGGAACATCCAAGAATGTTGATTTCTAAGGACTCAAGAGCATCGTCAAGGCAGTATGAAGTTTTCAAAGAGCAGCATGGCACTACAGGTCCACGGAGGAAATGAGGTGGTAATTCTGGAATTACAGGAAATCAAAAGTAGGCATTAGGGACTGCTTTGCTACGATTATCTCTCTCTCTCTCTTTTTTTTTTTTCTTTTTCTTTTTTTGGAGTCAGAGTCTTACTCTGTTGCCCAAGCTAGAGTGTGGTGGCATGACCATAGCTCACAGCAGCCTTGGTCTCCTGGGCTCAGGCAGTCCTTCCACCTTAGCCTCCTGAGTAGCTGAGACTTCAGATGTGTGCCACCACATCCAGCTAATTTTTTTATTTTTATTTTTTTAGAGTTGAGATCTCACTATGTTGCCCAGGCTGATCTTAAACTCCTGACCTCAAGCAGTCCTTCTGCCCTGACCTTCCAAATTGCTGGGATTACAGATGTGAGCCACAGTGCCCAGCCTTGTTACCTCTTTTTTTTTAAAAGTTCTTAATTGTTTCAAATGTGCTATCAAAATCTCTGAAGGTGAGTCATCAATATGAAGAGATATTGAATCATTGCGGCTTGGTTCAGTTTGGTTGCAGAAGTATGAACTCCACCTTTCCTAACCACAGTCTTCTTTCCTGGGTGACTTGGTGAACACTGACCTCCTGTTCCATCCTCTGCCGATGGTTTCCTCACAGGTCTTCCAACCTCTTCGCAGATATCATCTTCTCTTCTACCTCTCAGCTTTTAAGGGCTAAATTTTTCCTGCCTTAGTCCTACACCTGCTTTCTCTTGCCAAGTGTCTTCCTGAGTTTGCACACATTGCTTGTTACCACATTTCCTGTTGTTAAAAAGCTGACAGCCTCACCTTGTCACTGCCACACTCCCTTCCTTTAATTACACCCTCCACTCCCACCCTGCCCCAGCTCTCTGGAGATGCTTTTTGGAGCAGTGGTTCTCCAGGTTGGGCTGAGCATTGGCATCACCTATGGAGGTTTAAAACTTACTGATACCCAGAGCCCACACCCAGTAATTGTGATTAAAGGGCCCGGAAGTTGAGTCTCAACCACGGTGGTTTTTGAAAGCTCGCCTTGGGGATGAGCCAATGCTGAGAGTACTAGAGTCCTGGAAGGTATAGGTAATGAGAGCCATCATGGAAGGAGTAGCAGGGAGTTTTGGAAAAGAATGGGAGGAGATTAAACAAAGGAACAGCTCCCTTTATCCTCTGTTTACTTTCAGTTTCAGCTCAGGAAAATGGGTTCTGGTAAGTGGCACCTGTGCCCCTGGCTGGCGTGACTTCCCTCTTGGGCTGTGTTCTCATCAGCAGATCCCAGCAGCCATGTGCCCCAGCAGGACAGAAGCCTGTACTTATCTTCTCATGAGGCAGGCTATCAGGGGCCGAATTTTCCCTGCTTAATTTGGGCCTCCCACCCTGCAACCTAATATTTTCATTTTTCTTTTTTTGTAAGCCTCAGTAAACCAAAGCCATGCACCCCCCCCCAATAGACTGTCAGTTCACTTGAAACTCACTAACCCAAGAGGTACACACAGCAAAATTAAAGTTCACAAGAGATTTTTCACTTCACTTTTTACTTGTGAGGATGATAAATGTCAGAGTCTTTGCTGGGAAACTCTTGTATAGCATTTAGTTTTTCTAAATTAGTACAAGAGGGAGGCTACTACCAAAGTTGAACTCTCATCTATTCATAGTTTTCTTTTATTCTTTTTTTTTTTTTTTTTTTTGAGTTGGAGTCTCACTCTGTCACCCAGACTGGAGTGCAGTGCCCACTCCTGGCCACTGCAGCCTCGACCTGCTGGGATCCGGTGATCCTTCCGACTCAGCCTTCCAAGTAGCTGGAACTACAGGCGGGTGCTACCACACCGGCTAATTTTTTTTATTTATTGTAGAGATGAGGTCTCACCAAGCTGCCCAGGCAGGTCTCGAACCTGCGGGCTCAGGCAATCCACTCACCTCAGCCTCCCAAAGCGTGGGATTACAAGCTCAGCCACCGAGCCCGGCGTTTTCTTTTATTCTTAATATGCCTGTATTAAGAATTCAGACAGATCTGGAAAATCTTTCCTTGTACATGAACCCCAAGTCCAGGAGTTGGGCAGAGATTCATTCAGATAGACTTCTTTATAAAGTGCTCTTTAAGAAGCCTCTTCTCTAACCTTTCTGTGGTTAGAATGTGTGTTCATTTTTTGGAGGGCAGTACCCTGGGACCTTCCAGTATACTCCATCGTTCCACAGTTTCTAAAAGAACTGAGAGCACATAACATGAGTGGCATTACTGGACCCTATTGCTTTATTATTAAGGGGTATTTTGCTCTCTGTACCTTATTGCTTTATTATTAAGGGATATTTTGTCCCAAAGGCAATCATTTTATTTTTTTAATAAGTAGGAAAATTTAAGTGAGGTGATTTTGGTATTAATAACAGGTGTACAGACCTAACTGTTTAAAGGAAATCCAATGTGAAATTTATGTGAAAATCCAATTGTACAAAAAAAAATAGAAAAAAATTATTCGCTTTACAAACTTCTTCATAGGAATTATTTAAATGCCAGCCTTCTTTAATGGAGTCAGTTTACAGCAATTCTATTTATGTATTGGTTTTTCTGAGCACAGATGTTGCACAAAGCAAACTGCCCTGTGGTTTTCCTTTTGCATGGCAAGAAGTGCAACTTTTCTACTTGTCTGCCGCCCACATACAGTGTGAAAATGTTGCCAAGGATGGCAAGGGTGCAGGCCAATAATTAATTAAGGTGTTTATTCAACATACATTCCTTGAACGCCTACTATGTACCAGGACTGTGATAGGTAGTAGATGTAGAAGCAAACAAGCTATCTACTCTTGCTTCCTAGTAGGAGGAGACAGTCACATAAACAAGGGAATATCAGCAGTTCAGTTTCAGCAGAAAGTAAAATATATGTATATCATTGGGAGTGGCTGGGCAGTGAGGGAGCCACCCCTTCAAGAAAGTGACATTTAAGCTAAAATGTGACCGAAACAACTAGGAATTGAAACCAGCCTAGACAGAGCATACCTGGGCAGTCAAAGGAGGGCAGAAGGGCAGAGAGTTGGGGTTGGGCACCTATGATCCGGAGAAGGAAGCAGCATGGCCAAGTTTGTATTTTAGGAAGATAGCAGCACAGAAGGGGAAATGGAATCAGAGACAAGGATGCTGAGGACTCAGAACCAGGAAACCTGCTGAGATAAGAGCTGCAGAAGCCGACTTGGTACTGAAAGTCTGGGCTCCTCTTTTGTCCTCTGTCCAAACCTGGATTGGGCCTTACAACCTGGTGAGTCCACCAGCCTTAATTGACTTGTTCAAATGATTGTTTAAAATGCCAATTTCTGGACCAAGTCGTCATCTGATGACACAGATTGGCACTCAAGACTTAATTAAGCCTTTTAGTGACTTTGCTGCAGGGAACTCATGGGCCAATCTCTGAGAAAAATTCTATCTAAGAACTGTACTGTTACTTTAATATTCCATTTAATTCTCACAACAACCATGTAAGAGAAGTGCATTTTCCCTTGGTTATAAATTAAGAAACATACTCAGTGTGATTAAGCATCTGGCCCAAGGTCACACAGCTGGTGCATGTTATGGTTGGCAAGGCGATCTTGCCCTTTTTTTGTAGATGGCCCTGCCTGTGTGAAAACAGTAAGAAAAGCCCTACAAAATTCAGAAAATCTTTCCAGTTTAGTGTTCTTATGAGTGAACATGATTTATCGCTCAAATGCAGGGCTCAATATATCCCATCTTGGGATAGAACCAGAAATGTTTATTTTTGCAGCGTTTCTCTTTGCTTAAGGAAAAGTTTAATTTTGTTCCTCAAAGCTAGAATTTTAAGTCCTGGGGGAAAACATGTATATTGCAAAGGAGAGATTGGATCTTTATGGGTCTTTCTGGGTCTCCTTTTGCCTTTTTTCCGTAACACAAGTTGAGAGGGTAAAGGGGTAGCAAGTTTTTATCACCCGTAGACCTAGAAACCCAACCATTATGCCTCACAGAAAATTATCATGCTTTCAGTTGCCATGAATCATTTATTTCGTAAGTGGCTCTTGAACCAAGAGTTGTGAAAATGCTGTTGAAGAGGTGGAGGAGGGTTGCTGAATGAAAAGCATACTGATAATTAGAAATCTTGTTCAAAGGCTGGCTTGAAAACATATTTGCCTCAATAAATTACCTGCCTGCCCCCATCTGAATGTGTAAGGAAGGTTCCAACTTTATTTGTTTCTGTGGATAGAGTATTGAACATATTTATCTGGAAGATTTAATTTTGTAATAAAATTTAGTTTGACCTGACTTTTAGGAAGGTGTCCCTCCTGGGGAATAGGTAGTGGAGAAGAGTATGAAAACAACAACAGCAACAAGAAAAAAATTCTCCCAGTGCAGTCCCTCCCCCACCACATGCTCTCTGTTGGGGAGAACCGTAGTAAGCTATAGAACCACAGTGAGCTATACGGTAGCTTCCTCTAGAATGTCAGCCACCATCCCACACTAGACTCTAGGATGTGCAACTGCCTGCCTCTGGCACAGGTTGAATATGATTCCAGGAAGTGATGGAAGACACTGTCTCCCCCCAAAATCTGATCATTGGTTGTGTCCTGCAGAATTGGCAGGGGCGAGGCAGGCCTTTCTGTTTACTGACCACACCATGATTGGTGTCACAGTGTGGATTGCAGCTTTGATTATTTCAGAATGTCAGATAAACACTCCTTCCTGAGGTTATGTTCATCAGCAATGATCAAATTCATTTGCTATTGTGTGGGGCTGGGTGTCAGGGGAGGGTGATTTCTTGTGCACAGAATTTACCAGTGGGACGTTGTATGACTTGGTGTTGGTGATCAGTCTTTTCCCCATAATTTACAGTGTGAGATAGGTTCAGGGGCCCCTTTGGGGGTATAGCATACAAGATAAGGTAGATCATATAGTGAAAGCAACATGTCCCCCCATCTGTGCCTGCCTTCATATCTTAGTGAAAGAGGAACTTCCATGGCAATCTTGAAAGGAAAAGAACTTGGAAGACTGAGGCGGAGGGATGGCCAGAGCCCAGCAGGTCGAGGCTGCGATGGCCGGGAGCGGCCACTGCACTCCAGTCTGGGCGACAGAGTGAAACCCCAACTCAAAAAAAAAAAAAAGAAAGGAAAAGAAAACTAAACGGTTAACTACAGTTTTAAGAATGGTGGATTTGTATAGGGGAGAGACTTTAGCTTTGTGACTGTAATGAAAGCATTTGTGTGTTGGTATATAGGTTGTTCATAAAGTCTTGAAACATTTATATATTCTAGAACATATATATTATAAAGTAATATTAATATACTATTTGTTAGATATAAGTATTCATTTATTCCTTGACTTTATGGTCACCCTCAGGCCTTTCTAAAATTAATTGTGCAAGGTTATCTTCCCGATTCCAGTTACATCCTATATTCTTGGCTCATCCACTGAAGGTAGGAGGACTTACCTGAGGCAGATTCAGGTGAAGTATATAGTCAGTTCTGTTTTTGCGCAGCTGGTTTTGATAGTGCCAAAAAGGCTATGTACGTTCAACATACTGTTTCTCTGTCTTTTTGTTGTTGTTGTTGTTGTTGTTATTGTTTGAGTATATATTTTGAGGCTTTACTTATTAAACATTTGTTGAGCATCAAGTAATTTTGAACCACATTAATGTGTATCACACATTAAAGTCTTACAGTTCCTACTTTATGAAAAAAGAAATCTACTTGAAGCGGTGCCATGACTTGCTTGAGTCATGCAGCTAGGAAGGAAGTTTTTGAGTTAGGATTTAAAGAGAGATCTGATAGAAGTTGTGTTCTGTGCTTCACTCTTGTGATTTATCCTGTTGAAGCATACCACCACAAGAAATAGGCACTCGTTTTGAGATCAGCTAGGAATTAAAGAAAGAATTATTATATCAGATCACATGTCCATTTGATGTAGGTAAAATGGCATATACCTTTGACTTGAGAAATAATTTTTATTGTTTTTTTCTGCATGATGTTGGGAAAAGCATATTGCTCAATGATGAATTTAATTTACAATATTAAAATCCTCTTTCATTTGTTGACTAAGTTCTCTGAAGACGGCTGCAATTTTGGACCAAGCTAAAATTACCAAATCTGTAGAGGAACATCAACATTTGATGGTTGGTTGGTTGGTTGGCATTTAGAAACTCCTTCATTCTGAGATACAAAGATTCTATGGATTTGTCATATTTAACAGAGATGAAGTCATATTCAGAATACATATCTCTTCAAAGGCTCATTATAGAAAGTAATATTATCATTTTAATATTTATAAATAGATTTATTTTTTTATTTAGACAGATGCCTAAACTAATATTATCAGGGTTTTTTTTGTTTGTTTTTTCTTTTCTCTGGGGTTTCAAGGCTTTTCATTCCATGACCTAGGCTATAACTATTATGGTAAATGCCATCGATAAAACTGTCCATTGACTATTTGCTGAAAGTTTAATTGGACTCCAGCATTTACCAAGTCTTGCTACGAGTTGTTTATTCATATATGTATACAGTCATGTGCCACATAACATTTCGGTCAACAATGGACCGTGACATTGGTCCCACATACGACATTGGTTGCATAAGGTTGTAACACCACATTTTGGCTGTGCCTTTTCTATATCTAGATACACAAATACTTACTGATGTATTACAATTGCCTGCAGTATTCACACAGTAATATGCTATACAGGTTCATAGGCTAGAAGCAATAGGCTATTCCATATTGCGTAGGTGTGTAGTAGACAATATAATATAGGGTTTGTATAAGTACACTCTATGATGTTTGCACGATGAAATTGCCCCACAATTCATTTCTCAGAATGCATCATTATATTCTGTCATTAAATGACTCATGACTGTATTCTCAACTAGATCATAGAGGTTTCGTGCTTCTTTTGGAGTTCCCCTTTGGTGCTTGACACAAAATGAGTTTTTGCTTTCTGATACTCTAACTTAGCACGTACAAACTCCCAGCTAGTCAGTGTGCCCCAGCATACTTCCCTCTGCTGCATCTCATCTCTTCCTATAGTCTTTGCCTTACTGCCTCCTGTTCATTAGATCAGGCAAATAAAGCCAGAAATCACTCTTAATGCCTCCTCATCCTTCAAAGTCTGTGCACTGTATCTATTAAATATTGAATCTGCTTTTTTATTTCAAATTCCTCTGCCATTCTCTTAGTTTAGACACTTATCATCTGGACGATATATGGTCCCATATTAGCAAGGCTCCATTCTGCCCCACTTGGCCAGAACTGTTATTATTTTCTGTCCTCGTGCCAGGAAGAATTTTCTAACATGCCAGTTTGCTGATGTCATTCTTTAAAATCCTTCACTGATTTTTCTCAACATGGTCTCCAGGAAAAAGTTCTAACTCCTTAGCATGGCAGTGTCTTTAGTGATCTTTAGTGATCCCTACTGGTCAATCAGCCTCATTTTTTACCTGTCCTGTGTATTCTATGTTCCAGTTATACAGAAGCTCAGAGTTCCTCAAATGTGGCCTGAGACTTTGCATAAACTATTCCCTTGAGTCCCTCAGCAGACTAATTCCTGCCTCCCTCTTCAGGTGCACCATTTTCTGAGGAGCTGATCCTGATGGACCAACTACCTCAACCTAATGTGGTTTAGATGTCCCTCATTTGCATTCCCATACTGCCCTTTGAAAGAGCCTTTCACACTCTACTGTATTGGATAGTTAAGGTCTCCCTTTCTCTCATTGGACTATGAGCTTCTTGAAGATAGACATCACATCTTAATATTTATTTCCCCAGTGTCTACCATTAAATCTAGTCTGTAGTAACCAACCACATATTTGTGGTCTTGAAAAAGTTACATACCCTATCTCTTTCATTGTCCTCATCTAAATAACAGACTTTATCTTACAGGGTTTTTTTGAGAACCAAAAAGCTACTGTACAAAAGCATCAGAATAGAATCTGGCACACAATAAGAGCTCCATAAATGTGTTCCTGTTTTATGCTCTACCCCAAGAACATAGAATAAGATACTCACTAAAGATTTGTAGAATGCTGTTGATTGATATAGGAGAGAGGACATTCCACAAGTTACCTTGGAGAAAGTTTAGAAAGATTGTAGAATATATCATTGTTGTGTTCCTATACACCAGGAGAGCTAGATAATTGTTTTAGATTGTTTTCAATATATAAAAATATGACCAGGCATGGTGGCTTATGCCTGTCATTCCAGCACTCTAGGAGGCCAAGGTGGGAAGATTGCTTGAACCTAGTAGTTTGAGACCAGCCTGGGCAGCATAGTGAGACCTTATCTCTACAAAAAAAAATGTTTTTTAATTAGCTGCGTGTGGTGGCACATGCCTGTAGTCCCACCTACTTGGGAGGCTGAGCTAGAAGGATCACTTAAGTCAAGGCAGTTGAGGCTGCAGTGAGCTGGGGAATCATGACACTGCACTCTAGCCCGGGCAACCAAATCAGACTCTATCTCTAAATAAGTAAATAAATAACCACTTACATTATCAACAGAAGCTACAAAGGACGCAAGAATACATCTTAGAGCCTTTGTGAAGAAAATTACAGAACTACTGAAATGCATTAAAGAAATAGGTAAATGGAAAAATAGGGAGTATTCATGGATTGAAAGACTCAATGTAGGAAAGATGCGATTCTTTTCCAAATTATAACTGCAATGCAATTTCAGTCAAGGCTTCACAGGTTTGTTTTTGCTTTTTAAATGAGTATGTTGGGAGATCATTCTTCATGGTTTCTGCACGTCTTGCAAGAGGAGGCACTAATGGTCCTTTTGTTCTAAACTAGCTTTTCAAGGATGTTTGTAATGAGAAGCTAGAGGTGGTGTTTTTTTCTAGAGCAAAGGACAGGTTCGTTTACTGTCCAATACAGTAAAGATAATGTCTCCCAGCAGGGCAAGTGTCCATTCTGAACAATTCAAGTTTCCTAAACTTGGGGATCTCAAGGTGTGATGCAAGCCCACTTCATGCACAGCCTCCACCTGGGCCCCTCCACAGTGCCCCTGGTATTTGGGCACTAAGCAGGAATGACTGAACATGAAACATAATTCTGCTTGCTATACAGTGAGTAATTACGTCTTGTGTCTCGGACCCAAGACTTTTGTGTCTTTTACCAGTATTCATGAAAATGTACAGACCAGTTTGTTAGATTACAAGTTGGATGAAATCTCAGATCTTTCATAGTTCTTGACAGAATTGTGAAAAATCTCCACTTGTAAAACTCATTTAGCTTTTTGAATTACAGAGGTGAATGACAAGAATTTGGTGCGATGCTTTCCCAAAAAACTAAAAACAAATAGACCACCTATTATTTCCAAAAAAGAAACTATTCTTTGCTCATTTAAATTTTATTTCCCTTAAGAATGACAAATGAACTCCTTCAATTTGTTTAAAGCCATTCTTTTGACATTTTCCATAACAACTTTCCTTTGCTCTTGTTAGATCTAGTATTTCTGGATCTTACTAAGCTAGCACGTTAAGCTGGCCTTTTTTCTGGATGTGTGTGTGGTAGAGTTTGTTTGAATGTTTGATTGTCTTCAATAGGGAAGGCAGATTTATTGGGGCTCTATTTTTAAGACTTAGTACTTTCCAACTATTTTTCCGGGTCTTCTTAACCAACTCTCTCTCTGATTATACCTAAAGATGCCATTGTCATTTTGCTGTTTACCCATAACAAGGATAAACACATTATCGAGTTAAATACATAGGGGGGAAAAAATAGAAAGATGAAAAAATCCTCAGTTAATAATGACTATGGAATACGTATTTTAGTGCCAGAAGCTGTTCTTTTGAAGGGTAATGGAGTTTGGGAGATTAAAGATCATTAAACATAGCATTGATACACAATTGTAATTTTTATGAACTAATGTTGCAACACAGTACTCTACTCATGTCTAGTACATTTTTTCATAAGCTTGTAAATCACTTAGGCTGCTTCAAATCATCTTAGGAAGAAGTTGGTATGTAAATAATATATAATCAAATCAGCACATCCAGATCTGAAGCTTTCTGGAGATAATAGATATTGAGGAGTTATTTTTTTATAAAATATGAGATCATTAGCCAAAATCAAAGTATCTGAAAATCAGAGCAAATATTGGTTCTGAGGAATCACTACCTTTAAATCAGTGTTTGTTTTTTCCTTGATATGTATTTAAGAGGGGTCCAGTGAAACTTTCTCCTCCTATAACTGCCAAAATTCTTAACATCCTAGTGGACAGCATAGTCACCTCTTTAGATCTTCAGCACCAGCGAAGGGTGCCTGACCAGCCCTAGTGACTGACTGCAGTGTATCCTTCCCGTTGAGGTCTGTACTGTAGCCAGAGCCAGAAAGTTGTTATGGAAAATGTCAAAAGAATGACTTAAGACAAATTGAAGGAGTTCATTTGTCATCCTTAAGGGAAAACAAAATTTAAATTAGCAAAGAACAGCTTCTTTTGGGGCAATAATAGGCGGTCTGTTTGTTTTTAGTTTTTTGAGGAAGCACTGCACCAAATTCTTGTTATTCACCTCTGTAATTCATGTCCCCAAAATATTAGCTGGGCTTGTTCTGTAGCTGTACAAGCATATAGTAAGGATACTCAGTGTATCCTGACTTGCTTCTTTTCTTCAGTTATTTTTAAGATTAAAGCACGTTCATCTAGTGGTAGTTTATTTTTTATTGCCAAATAGGATTCTGTTGTGTGAATGTTCCATGATCGATTTATCCACTCCCCTATTGGTGGACATTTAGGTTTTGTTATTCTGTTCTATTATGAACACACAGTGCTAAGAATACACAAGTTTAAAATGGGCCGGCAGCCAGGCTCGGTGGCTCAGCCTGTAATCCCCCGCCTTTGGGAGGCTGAGGTGAGTGGATTGCCTGAGCCCGCGGGTTCGAGACCTGCCTGGGCAGCAAGACCTCATCTCTACAATAAATCAAAAAATCAGCCGGGCGTGGTAGCGCACGCCTGTACTTCTGGCTACTCGGAAGGCTGAGGCGGAAGGATCGCCGGAGCCCAGCAGGTCGAGGCTGCGGTGGCCGGGAGCGGCCACTGCACTCCAGTCTGGGCGACAGAGTGAGACTCCAACTCAAAAAAAAAAAAAAAAAAAAAATGGGCCGGCAAAATTTTTCTGTAAATAGTCAAGTAGTAAATATTTTCGACTTTACAGGGCATGCATGGTCTCTGTTGCTACTGCTGCTGCTGCTTCTGTAACTTTAAAAATGTGAAAACCATTCTTAGCTTGTTGGTCATGGTTTGCTGACCCTGGCTGTCAGATATTCATACTGAAGAGTAGAACTGCTTATCATCAGTTATGGACATGTTTGTCTTAATGGGCATTGAGAAACCTTTTTCCACATGGTTATATCAATTTACCCCTATCAGCAGTATATGAGAGTTTCCAACATGCCTCGTCCACCCCATAACCTGACATTATATTCTTCAATTTGTTTGTCTAATGGTTAAGAAATGGTCTCTTATTAGAGGCCTCGGTTTGCATTTCCTTGATTACCGAGGAAGTAGAACATCTTTTCCTGCAATCTTGAGCAATTTGTGCTTTCCTATTCCATGAGATGCTTGTTTGTGTCTTTTGCCTATTTTTTGTTTGGGTAGTTTGTGTTTTTCTTCTTGATATGTAGGAGTTTTTATATATTCCAGATACTATCACACTGCTATCATCTGTTTCAATTATTTTTCTTTTGTGGCCTGTTTTGGCATTCTTTTAACGGGGTATCTTTTTTAAATGTTTAACTTACCTGAAATTGACATTTGTGTATGGCCGTGAGGTGGTATCTAATAATTACATATGACTAATCAATTGCTTTAGTATTTTTAGTAGTATTTAAGCATTTTAAGGGAAGATATTGATGATATATTCTCAGACTAAAAGTTATGGACACTTGGAAACAGGCTTAAGTTAGAATATATTGAATCTACCTTAAACTGAAATTAAATAAATAAACACAATCATTAAAAAAAATTTATTCACACATATTTTTTTCCTTCTTCCCTGATAGTGAGAGTAAGAACTACTCATGCTGGGCCTGAACTACTTTAATGTAGTCTTGTCTGAAGATAGGAAAATAAACTAGATGTTTTTAAAATAGTACCCTCTCTAAATTCTTATTTAGAGAATATGTTAATTATTAAATAAGGCAAAATTCTTTTATGAAATAGCCCTAAAAGTCAGCCAGATTAAAAGTATAACTGCCTGCTTGGATAATTAGAATTGTATATGAAAAAGATCATATACCCAAAAAAACATAATTGACCAAAATGTGTGCTATAGTGTTATGCATTCAAAGACTTCAAATATTGACTGTGTACTCAGGTTTACCTGACTGTATTAACAATTCAGTTTTGCATATGAAAGACTTACTCTGAGCAAACAAAACTCAAATTTATTCAGCATTATTTCTAGGCCTCAGGCAGCTGGAGATGGGAGGCTTTACTGTGCCTCAGCTCTGTAGGGATGTTTCATGTGTCCTTTTCACATAAAGGGAAAATAAGTCTTTATATAATCCTATATATTCCTCCCTGTTGGTAAATTCCCTTCAGTGTAGATAGGTAGGGTAATGTGCTATTTTTTTCCTAAGCAGATTTCATGGTGGGCCAGTGGACTGTTTTGGACTTGCATATTGAGCACAGAATGGACTTTTATTATTCTAGCAACTGGCTTGGTTGATCACCGAGCACAATGTACCTTTTCATGATTTTAATGCCTGAGTTATTTAATTTTTTGTGCTACTTGTCACTTCACTGTTAGTTTTCTTTCTAGGGTGCTTTTTGCTAGATTGGCTGTGAGTCAAGCTGGTTGATGAAGCTTAATTTTGCTAAATCTCCAGAATGGCTTGTTAATCCTTATTTTACATTTCACTGAGTACTGTACCATGCAGTTTCCTTCTGTTCAACCAAGGAAGAGAAAATGGCTATATGAAGCAATAATGTGATGAATTTGGAGTCTAGCCTGAGGACTCCCCATTTGCTTCTAATTGACACATGGAGCACAAAATCAGAGCCCTGGTTTTTGTCAGAACTATTCCAAGTAAAGGCCCAACAATCATCTTAACTCACAGGGACTCAGATTGTTTTAAAATGCCTTTATCCGTTTGAAGGTTATTTTCATTTACACATTTCTCGCAATTTACTGTATATCATTTGACTCTGATACTTTCTTTCAAACCAATTTCTTCTTTCATGTTGAACTGTATAAAGAGATTTCTGCTGAAAATAGACTTTATCTCAGTGTTTTTATATAGAAATTTACTTTTAGCTGTGCTTTTGCCACTCTGTACATTTCACATATAATAAAGGTTTGGTTAAAATAAAATAAATGTCATATTTGGAGCTTGTCTGCTCTTTAATAGCGACCGACATTCATAATGTGCATCTAGTTCTCTTAGATCCATTAAAGAAGCCATTGGGAAGAAAATTTTTCAGATAATGTAATCATATGGAAGACCTGGGTAGTCACTTTTTCGGGACAACTTAGGAAAGAAAGAAGCCTTTAAGTAATTACTAAAACAGGAAACTAGCCAGGCTCTGTGGCTCAGCCTGTAATCCCGCACCTTGGGAGGCTGAGGTGAGTGGATTGCCTGAGCCTGCGGGTTCGAGACCCGCCTGGGCAACTTGGTGAGACTTCATCTCTACAATAAATCACAAAATTAGCCAGGCGTGGTAGCGCACGCCTGTAATTCCAGCTACTTGGAAGGCTGAGGTGGAAGGATCGCCGGAGCCCAGCAGGTTGAGGCTGCGGTGTCCAGGAGCGGCTGCTGTACTCCAGGCGACAGAGTGAGACTCCAACTCAAAAAAAAAAAAAAAAACAGGAAACTAAAAACATATGAATTTTGGATAATAATTGCAAAATATCACCCACACAGAAAAAGTCCCTTTCTTTCTTTTTTCTTTTTCTTGAACTATCTTGAAACAAAAAGTTAACTAACATAATTTGGGCATTTTTTGATAACATTTAAGATATATTTGCATTAAAATGCCGTTGCATGTTTTTGAGGTTTTACTAAAGTTTCTTTGAAAGTATTTGAAATTGATTTCTCATAAACTTTTGCTACTATTTGACATAGCTTTTTTAGTGTAGCAAATGCAATTTTCTTACTTAGCAGGATTTCAAATTTTAACCTCAAAATGAAAAGAAGGGCTTACTCTGTTTCCCAAAAGATAGAGTGTACATAGTTTTCCTTTTTCATCCCACTAAGTAAAACTAAAAACTCTAGATGTTGTATATAAAACAAATATAACAAGACTGAAAAGTAGAGGAAAGAAAGCAGAACATCTATAGACCTTAAGACTCAAAGACCAACACAAGGGTGAGTTACCTGGGTTTTGTTTTTGCATCATGTATCTCAGATCCCATATATCCCAGTTGAAGGAGGTCTCAAGCAGGAAACACCAACAGTATAAAAATAAATTAATAGCAAACAAACAAAAACATCAAAAATCTGTTCTCTCTAGCCAGAGGACCAGAAAAGAGACAGCCTAGCAAGACAGAAAACTTTTAGATAGTAACCATTGTACTCTAGTGAAGCCCAACAGAAAAAAAAAAATGTGGCCCTACCCTGCAAGGAAAGGCTGATTGGGAAGTCTAGAGTCCACCCTTGCTAGGAGGACAAGGTACCTCAGCCCTTCCCACTGGGTGGTGTCACAGAAAACTGAGTAGGTAGCCAAGATTTCATTTTTGCCAAGTGGTAGCAAAAGCCTCAAACCCCAACCCCATGTAAGTAGAGACCACAAGAAGAGTCTGGATTTCCACCCTTCCTCACTACTGGCAATAACAAGATGTTCTTTTCCTCGTTCACCGGGGTGATGTTGGTGGACATGACATGAGAATCAGTAACACAACTTCTCCCAGCCAGGAAGGTATCAGTGGAAGCCTGCTGGAGAGCCAAAACTCCCACCCCTGCTCAGCAGTAAGAGGTAATCTTCTGTCAGTGTCCATGGAGGTATAGTAGGGAACCTGGTTCTACCCTTCTACCTGGCAATAATTACATAATCTCCCCCTTCCTTTGTTGGAATGGTATCAGAGAAAGGCAACTAAAACAGAAGGTTTAAATGAGACTCAGAATCTCATAACATAATACCTAAAATGCCAGGTTTTGATGAAGGAAAAAAAAATCACTTGTTATACCAAGAACCAGGAAGATATGAATGGGAGAAAAAGGACAATCAATAGAGGCCAGCATCAAGATGACAGAGTTTTTAGAGTTATCTGCAAAGGATTTTAAAGCAGCCATCATAAAAATGTGTCATGGAGCAATTCTGAATATGATGGATACAAATGAAAAATAGAAACCTCAACAGGTAAGTAGGAAATATAATGAAGAATTTAGTGAACATCTTAGAACAGAAAAATAGAGTGACCTAAATGCAAATCTCAGTGGATGGAATAAACAGCAGAATGAAGAAGACAAAGGAAAGAATCAGTGAACTGGAAATAGAACCATAAAAATTATACTGCCTGACAATAGAGAGAAAATAGAACGAAGAAAAAAAATAGTGCCTCAGGGACCTATACATACTAAAGACCTAACATCTGTGTCACGGGAGTCCCATAAGAAGAGTAGGAAGAAGAAGTACATGAAGAAATGATAACTGAAAACTTGACAAATTTAGCAAAAGATATAAACTTACAGTTACAAAAAATTGAGTATAGTAGGCTGAATAATCCCCTCCCCAAAGATATTCATTTCCTGATTTTCAGAACCTGTGAATACATTTCTTTACAAGGTAAAATGAACTTTACACAGGTAATTAATTGAAGGATTTTTAGATGGAGAGAATGTACTAGATTAACTGGGTGAGCCCACTGTCACAAATATTTTTAATAGAGTTAGAGAAGGAGATGAGATGATAGAATTAGAGGAAGAAAAGGCAATGAAATACAGAGTCACAGTCAAGATTTGAGGCAACCTCTAGAAGCTAAAAAAGACAAGAAAAACAAATTTTACCCTAGTATCTCCAGAAGGAATGCATGGTTTTTAGAGTTATCTGCAAAGGATTTTAGAGATCTGTCTTCTGACCTCCAGATCTGTAACACAATAAACTGAGGTATTTTAAGCTAGCAAGTTTGTGGTCATTTGTCACAGCAGCTATAGGAAAGTAATTCACTGAGTGAACCTCAAGCAAGATAAGTCCATAGAAACCCATAGCAGCGCACATCATAGTCAAACTTCTGAAAACTAAGACAAAGAAAAACTCTCAAAAGCAGTGAGAAAAACTTCACATATAGAAAACAAACCAATGCTAACAATTCAGATGACAGCACATTTCTCATCAGAAACTATGAAGTTCAAAGGGAATTGGCACAACATGTTTCAAGTGCTGTAAGGATTGTCTTCTCAGAATCATATCTCCAGTGAAAATATCCTTCAGGAGTGAAGGAGAATTCAAGACATTCTCTGACTAAGAAAAACTAAAGGAATTTTTCATCAGCAGACCTCTCTTAAAAAATGGCGCTGGACATGGTGGATTACACCTGTAATCCCAGCACTTTGGGAAGCCAAGGCAGGTGGATTACTTGAGCCCAGGTGTTTCGACCAGCCTGGGTAACATAGCAAAACCTTGTCTCTACAAAATATTTTTAAAATGAGGTTGGTGTGGTGGCACACACCTGTAGTCCCAGCCACTCAGGATGTTGAGGTGAAAGGATTGCCTGAGCCCAGGCAGTCAAGGCTGCCATGAACCTGTGATCATCGTAATTATGCCACTGCACTCCAGCCTGGGCAACAGAGCGAGACCCCTGACTCAAAAACAAAAACAAAAGCTATTGGAAATACAGTAGTCCCTTCTTGTTTGTGGCAGGTATATTTCAAGATCCCCAGTGGATATCTGAAATCGTGGATAGTGCTGAATTCTATGTGTTCTATGTTTTTCTCAGTCCTATAATTGAGATAGCTACTAACAGGCATGCAGTATATGCAGCATGGATATGCTGGACAAAGTGATAATCCACATCCTAAGCAGCATAGAGCAGGACAGCACAAGATTTCATAATGCAACTCAGGATGGCATATAATTTAAAACTTATAAACTTATTTCTGAAATTTTCCATTTAATATTTTGGACAGCAGTTGACCAACAGCAACTGAAACCACAGAAAGTGAAGCTGCAGGTAAGGGGTAATTACTGTACTCTAAACAGAAAGGAAACAATTTTAGAAGATCAAGGAAGAAGAAAGAACACAGTGAGCACAAATATTGTTAAGTACTATAGACTTCTTGAGTATTCTAACCTTTGTTTGAGGGTTGACCAAAAATAATAATAATAATAACTATTTAATGTAGTTCTAAACATATGTAGAAGAAATTTTTAAGACAAATAGATATGAAGGAGGATAAAGGGATGTAAAGAGGAGTTAAGATTTCTACAATTCACTCATACTTACAGAACTAACACTGGTAGACAGTGATAAATTATGTATATATACTATAATATCCAGAGCAACAACTAAAAAAGCTGCACAGAGATACACTTAAGATCACTATACATAAATCAAAATGGAATTCTAAAATATGTTCACATTTCCTATTAGAAGGCACAATAAAAATAAGGAAGTGAAAAACAGAACCAAGAGAAAATTTTAAATGACAGATTTAAGCCATAGCATATCAATAATTACATTAAATGCAAATAATCTAAATATACCTATTAAAAGACATATTGGTTGAATGGATTTAAAAACATGACGGCTAGATCAGATATAGGCAGGTTGACATTAAATGAATGGAAAAATAGGTCTTAAAAATATTTAAAAGAAAAAAGCAGATAGCATGTATTCATTAGCCACAAAGGAATTAAACTAAAAATCATAATAGAAGAACTGCAGGAGAATTCTAAACACTTGAAAAGCAAACAACACACTTCAAAATAATCAGTGGAGCAAAGAGACAACCCCAAGGGGAGTTTAAAAACACGTTGAAGTTAATGAAAATGAAAATACAACCTATCAAAATTTGTAGAGCACAGGTAAGATTAGTGCTGAGAGGGAAATGTATACCTCCAAATGCATACATTAATAAAAAGAAAATCTTTCAAATCAATAATCTAAGCTTCTGCCTCAAGAACTTAGTAAAAGAGCAAAATAAAACCAAAGTAAGGAGAAGGAAAAACATAATGAAGACATTAATGAAATTTAAAAATTACTGTTAAAAAACAGTAAGAAAACTATGAAAGAAATAAAGAGCTGGTTGTTTGAAAAATCAGTGAAACTGACAAATTCCTAGAAAGACTAACAAAACAAGAGTGATAGTATAAGTTGCTGATATCAAGAATGAAACGGAGAATAGTACTACAGATCTTGTAGCTATCAAAAGTACAATAAGCAAATAATATGAAAAACTCTACAAAATAAAGCTAACTTTGGTGAAATGAATTAATTTCTCAAAACAAACTGTAGCACCCAATGTGAGATAAGTAATTTGAATGCTCATAACTATTAAGAAAATTGACTTTTTAATTTAAAAAAAAATTTCACCTTCCCTAAAATCCCAGGCCCAGATTGTTTCACTGGAGAGTTCCAAATGTTTAAAGAAGAATTAGTATAAATTCTACAAAATCTCTTTCAGAAAATGGAAAGGGGAGAACATTCCATTCCATTTTATGAAGCTAGTATTACCCTGATACCAAAACCAGACAAAGACAGCAGACCACCCCCCAAAAATGACAGCCATGTCTCTCATGAATGTAGACTCAAAAATCTTTAGCACAGTGTTAGCAAACAGAATTCAATGTATGTAAAAAGAATTATACATCAAGACCAAATGGAATTTATTCCAGGGATGAAAATTAGTGTAATCTACTACATTAATAGGCCTCATATAAATAGCGCAGAAACAGTTTTTGATAAAATTTAGGGCCCATTCTTGTTACAAAATTCTCAGAAAAATAGGAATGGAGGGCAACTTTCTCAACTTGATAAAGAACATCTACAAAAAACTTATAGCTAACATGTACCTAATGGTGAAAGATTGAATGCTTTTTCTCTAAAATTGTGGTAAAAGCAAGAATGTCCACTCTTACCATTCTTATTCAATATGGTGCTGGAAGTTTTTTCCAGTACAATAAGCAACAAAAATAAAAATAAAAAATATAAAGAAATAAATAGCCGGCCTCAGTGGCTCAGCCTGTAATCCCGCGCCTTTGGGAGGCTGAGGTGAGTGGATTGCCTGAGCCCGCAGGTTCGAGACCCGCCTGGGCAGCGAAACCTCATCTCTACAATAAATCCAAAAAAAAAAAAAAAATCAGCTGGGCGTGGTAGCACATGCATGTAATTCCAGCTACTTGGAAGGCTGAGGCGGAAGGATCGCTGGAGCCCAGCAGGCGAGGCTGCAGTGGCCGGGAGCGGCCACTGCACTCCAGTCTGGGCAACCGAGTGAGACTCCAACTCAAAAAAAAAAAAAAAAGAAATAAATAGAAATAAAAACTCTGTAGATGGAAAAGGAAAAGATAAAACTGTCCCTATTTGCAGATAATATTAATATTATCTAAGAAGAAAAATTCAAGGGAACAAAACCTGCTAAAACTAGTATGAGTTCAAGAAGGTCACAGGATCACTAGCAACAAATACATAGACACCAAATTAAAAATACAACTCCAACACAAAGATTGAACCCTAATGTATGCTATGGAGTTTGGGTGATGATTATTCTTCAGTATGTAAGAAGGACCATTGGTTGTAACAAATGTACTAGCTGCTTTTTATCATTGTGCAACACTGCTGTTTTTCTTAAAGCAGAGTAGAGGAAATGTTTCTACCCACTCACTACCAAGTCCTAGACTTTGGTAGGTCCTCTGGTTCATTTTGAGGTCCTCTGCTTCGTTTCACATTTATATGGTGTCTGCCTGACCCTGGTCAGCATTTGACTTTGTCACTCTGCCCTTCGTGATACTTTGAAAGCTATTCTCTCTGCTGGGTCCACATTCTCCTTCCACACCTGCCTTAATAGGTCATTTTTCAAGGTTTCTGTAGCCTTTCTGATCTTTTTAGTAAAAATTTATTGCTTTAATTTTGTTTAACATACAAGCCACGTTTCTTTTTCATGGCTTTTTTGTTTTGCCTTTTATCTTAGCAATTTGTGTGGTTGTATTCTTTCTGATTATAAACTACTTACAGTTATTTTTCTGAAAACTTCCATTATTAGTGAATTTGCCATTGTTGAACTTAAGACCCCCACAGAATTGGAGGTGCTAAAATCACTAGTCCATCTATGAAAGCTATTCGCTAAAATGAAGTAGGCATACATAAAATAGAATATGTCTCCTTTGACCTTTCTTAAATTAGAAATTATGAGTATTGGGCAGTTACTTTGTTCATTTGTACAATTACTTTAACATTCCTTACTAAAGACTTTCTAGTGGTTTATCTAGGGTTTCAATAAGGTGCTTATAAATTGATTTTGCTTCATGGCACATGATATGCATATTAAGAGTATATATATTTCTTCTGTGTTTGGTTTTCTACCAAATTGTTTTTGACTTTACAACGTGAAGCCCTCCCACTTCCCCTGCCCATAGATCTGTCTCTTAAGGGGCCAAACATTAAGTGTCTCTCCTGAGTCTCATATAATCAGTCTGAAATAGTTGATCTAATAGGAAATAGAAGTGAAGAATTTCACAAAAGGGAATTTACCGTGAGGGAAGTGTTAATAAGTTATTTGTATTGATAGACTTTGTAGTACTTAGCACATCTTCATTACAGAGTAGATATTCAGAAGTGAACTGATTATGTTTGATGTTGAACTCCTAAGTACTTCAATATTCTCTGAGGATAATGGTACTACAAACTATATTACAATTAGAAATGGGTTTTGTTTCTTTTCTGGTTAAGGTGTAGATGACTGAAGGCTGCTGTTTGTGCAAGATGTGTTGGAGGCTGAGGGATAACTGCAGATTCCATGAATATGATGAACCTTTCAGGCTGGGCCTGTGGTTCCTGAAGAAGTGACTACTTATTTGGCTTCCACATAAATGGCAGAAATTAGCATTTGACCTGATAGAAAATGAAGGGGGTGGGTGATGTGGAAATCAAGGGATGAAAAGGCTGCTTGGGGTGGAATCTGTAGACTCTGCCTGGCCTGCATCTGGCAGCTAATCTGTGTTGTCTTTATTGGAAGGGGAGGCCTGAGAAGGCTGAGTTCTGGCTAGGGTCTCACTGGTCCCGGAGACCAACAATTTCTTAGCTTATAATACTGCTGTGGGTGGAACTCCAGCATTTGCAGGCAATATGGATGATAAGGAAGTGAGCAAAAGGTGGAAAATAAAGGTTGAAAGGGTAAGAGCCTGTACTCTGCAGCAAGACAATGTGCATTCACATTCTGCCTAGCTCCCCTACCCTGTTAACTTGAGTAAATAATCAACCTCTCAATGCTTCAGTTTCCGTATCTATAAAATGGGAATATGAATAGTATTTCCCTTATAAGGTTGTTTTCATAGAAAAGTGTATAGAATATTGCCTGATATGTTGTCAGCTAACAGTGTTTGCTTCAGAAGAGACTGGTCCTCTCCTGCACTGAACAGTCAATAAGTAGTAACCTCTTTCATAGGCAACATCTACCCACTGGGCAATTTTTTCTTTCTTTGTCAGTTGCTTTTTTTATTCTGTACCTACAAGGTCAGCTGAAACAGTCTGTCTCTTAGTGTAAGGGGTCAGGAGCCTGGGAAGAAATGTAGATAAAATAAGGAAGGATAAAGAATAAGCAAGGATAAAGGATGACCTGTGTTTGAAACCCTTGTCAGTGTGTCTTTTCAGATGTCTTTTTGGAGAACCTGTTTCCTGGCTTAGATGTTTCTTTCAGGTTCAGTCTGTGTGCTAAGCCCAGATATGTGTTCATTCCCAAAATATGTTTAGTCATGACTTATAATTGTTAGGAAGATCTTTGACCCTGTGGAGGCCTTAGTTTTTATCCTCACTTAACTAAGGGCATGATCATAGCTTACTGCAACTTCAATCTCCTGAACTCAAGCTATCCTCTTACCTCAGCCTCCCAAGTAGCTAGGACTCCAGGCGCATGCCACCACACCCAGCTAATTTTTTTTTTAAGAGACAAGTTATTGCTGTGTTGCCCAGGCTGGTCTCAAACTCCTGGCCTCATTCAATCCTCCCACCTCAGCCTCCCAAAGTGCTGTGATTACAGCCATGAGCCACCATGCCCAGTCAGCTTACTCCACTCCATTTCTTTATAGGTCCTGTGGGCATGGAATATCCGTGTAAGGATGGCATAGGCTCTTTGGTGCTATCACTTTCCCCTTCCTCTCCATCTCCCTTGCCAGCAGGAACCTCCACCCATACTGAAGTGTGAGTGTAGGATGGTGGTACCTTAGGAATACAGTAGATCAGAGGTTGAGAAACCATGGCTGGATGATGTGAGTGATGGAAGGCCTAACGTTACGAGGAGGATGATCAGAAGATATAACCATTGGTGTAAAATTATCTGTGGTTCAGAGAAACAGTTTTAAATTTTTGTGTACATAATGATAAAGCAGGAGATTCTGACTAAAGAGATCAAAAAGGCTGTATATGCTTTGAAGAATGACTTAATTGGGCAGGTGGGAAAGAAGAAGAGATCCTAGTTCCAGAAGAGGTAATAGCTTGGTAGCATCCAGGGCAAGAGTCACAAACTCAGGTGAGTACCATAAATAAATGAACCGAGCCAGAGATCTCCAAGCCCTTTTGGAAGATCAATGATATGATAGAGAGATGGGTAAAATTGCATGGTTCGATTAGGTTCGCGAACCATCCTAGAAAAAGTGCTACATGCCTCATTGCCGAATATCACTAAGATCACGGTCAAAGTTCTCCTTGGGAAGCTATGCACTGATGCCAGTACCTAGTCCACCCACCAAAACAATTTTGGAACTCTTCTTCTGGAACAGCCATTGGAGCTGTTGTTATTTGTTGAGGACTGATAATTAATTTTGCAAACTTGCCACCATGTGCTAACGTTGGCAAAACGGTACAAATAACTATATTGGAACACTCTCCCTACTCACCTAATCTGGTCCCCAAGGACTTTTTCTTTACCCAGAGATAAAGGAAATATTGAAAGGATGACCTTTTGATGATATTCAGGACATCAAGGGTAATATGATGACAGCTCTGATGGCCATTTCAGAAAAAGCATTCTGAAATTGCTTTGATGGGTGGACTAGGTGTTGGCATCAGTGCATAGCTTCCCAAAGGGGGTACTTTGAAGGTGACTGTAGTGACTGAAATTCAGCAATGAGGTATGTAGAACTTTGTCTAGAATGAATTTGTGAATTTAATTGTCAGATGCTATGTATTCCTTTCCCTTAACTCTAAGAAAAACAACAGTGCTATGCAATGATGTAAGACACCTGGCACTTGGTTGCAGTATCTGGGAGACAGTAGAAAGAGATAAGAACTGTGGCAAACAGCATATGCCTCATCTGAAGAGGAGCAGTTAAATAGTTTCATTCAATTGTTGCTTTTAGATCATTTAGGTATGTGAGCCCAGAACGAACAGATTTTACATTCCATTTAATATGGTAGACCCTATTCTAAATATTTTAATATACTGACTTAGTAGCAACCCCAAAGATGCAGTAAAGTTTTCCTAAAACCCGATGCTTTACCCAATTCATAATAGGTTCCATGGAATATGAAGTTCAGCAGTATTTTCTCTTTATACTTTACCCCAAATAATGGGGTAATGTTCTTTTATGAAGGCCATTGCCTTGAAGGAGAGGAGAATGCTTTTAAGTAAGCCTGTTCCCTTCTGGCTTTCCTTGATATGATGGTCTCTCTCAAGGTTTATTTAGGAAGTTGTAAAATATAGGTCAATCTGTCCTTGTCGCTAGCAAACCTAAACATTTTGCTTTCAGCAAAATTTTCATATTCTTTCCAAACCTCTACTCTAAATCTTGAATTGTTGACTCAATCTTTGGTGTTTTTAAAACATACCTTCTTCGACGTAGTACTTTTATATCTAGCAAATTCCTTTCTGATTTTAAACATGAAAAGAAAAACAGCAACTTAGTTGTGGACAAAAGTACAGCTAATCTCTTCACATCTGGAGAAACTGACAATAATGTTTTGTCCAGAAAAGACACCATATGTTGAGAGGATAGTAATTGGTATTCAAATGTGAGTTAAGACAGACGCTGCCATATACAGACGGATTAAAGTGCATTTCAGTCTTTTTCAGCTTGGAAAGCATCAGTGGGACCACAGTGATTGAATTTGAGTATTACTGAATATTCTTTACTAACAACCTCTCATGGTGAAGTCTAGGGGAACATGCCCAAAAGATAATTCCCCTAATTAAAAATTAATGGCTCCTGATCTGTTATAGGGAATATATAATATGGCTGACTTGGCAAGGTGTGGAGGGAACTGGTTTGAAAGATGCGTCGAAGAATCAACATATCAACAGCAACTCAAAGAAGTTTTAAAATTTTCTTTTTTTTCTTTTCCTGGAATATCTATCCCAGAGGGTTTGAATTATATTCATTTGGTTGGATTCTAGAACTCCAATGCAGAGCTACATGTAAGCTGGGACTCAGGAGCCTGAAACGAAGTAGGGAAATAGAGGTCAGAGGTGAGCTGCAGCCTGGACTGCACCTCTGGACCTGAAATGTGCAAAAGTGTGGGGATCCAGCACTCCACCAAAAAACGTGAGATCCAGGTCCACACACTACACAGTGTGTTCTCTCATCTCTGGCAGCAAGTGATGGGCAAGCCTGCTACTGTAAAATGGTTTTCTAGATTTCTGTTTACAGCATCTTATAAGCGTATGCAAAACATCAAAGGCCTCTGAGGCAAACAAATACAATCAGCATTGCAGTGTTTCCTGCAAGCTGAGGGGTGTTCTTTATTTACAGTTTAATTCCTGTCCATCCGTAGAAGAGTCCAGCCCTTCTCCTGTAGAACACTAGAGGCAGGAGGGACAAGTCCCAGGTTAGGATATATCACAGCTTACAAGTCACTCAGCCTGTCCAGGTCTCAGACTTCCTCAACTATAAAATGAAGCAGTTGAAATTGAAGGTTCTCCAGTTTGTTTCTCAGTTTTTCAATGTGCATATAAAGTACCTGGGCATCCTCCTAAATCACAGTTCTGACTCAGTAGATCCGGGTGGGGCCTAAAGTTTGCCTCTCCAACGAGCTCCAGGTGATCTGGGTGATGCAGGTAATGTTTCTGGCTTGCAGATGACACCATGTTTAGCAAGCTCTGCACATTCTCTAAGCTCCAGCTTGCATTAACTCCACGATTCTAAGAAAGTGTGATCATCTGACATTTCAGAAAAGACAGGAGGGTCTTTTCATGCCTACCATAGTATTAACTGTTCTCTCTCTTCATAATCATCTTCATCAAAAACCCTTTAAGTGCCTAATTATGCATAACAATTTCACATGCTTTACAAAAGGAGCTATATAGATTTGGTCCTTGCTTTATCAGACTTGACAACCTAAGACAGAGAAATATGTATAGAGACAGCAATAAATACTGAGGCAGTAATAAATATTGAGTGATAAATGTTTATGAAAAGGGAATGTATTTAACATGGGCCCAAGTATATTTATTTTCTTGCAGCTTTTATTCTTTTTAAAATCTGGGAAACCAAAAAGATTGCCCTATAATTTTTACATAAAAACGAGAGCTTTCTGTTTCTGTTTTGCAGATGGGGGTTGGGAATGGGAAGGTCTTTTTTGGAGTCTGCTTTTGTTATTGTTGTTTGATTTATTTTGGCCTCACTGACTTAAAAAAGAAATATTGTATTAGCAGCCCTACATGCCTAACTCTTGTTACTATGTGCAGGTGCCTTGTCCTAACTGTGTGCTCCTTAGCACGCTATGTGTACACAGGTTCATTAAATTAACCCCGGTTCTTCCTCCCCAAGGACCTTGGGCCCATCAAGCCACCGTCACCAATCCTTGGAAAACAAAGGAGGCAGGACTAGACATTGTTATCTCTGAACTGTGAACTGTTAAGTGATGCAGAGAAGGAAACTAATGGGTGTATCCAAAGCCTCCTGATAACTCTTGAAGGTTTAGATTTGGTTCTCTTTCTTCTGTGCACACTTGAATTTGCTGAACTGACCCAAGGACTTGGGCTGCCTTGGTGTGGGAAGGGATCAGACAAGTAGCCAGTGCCAGAATTTTCCCCTGCCAGCAGAGCAGGTTCTGTTCCTGAGGCCAGTTCACGTGCCTACCTGAGACTGTGTTTGGGTACCCGTGATGATGAACTGGTCATTAAAACCATACCACGTTTAGCAGAGTGATGCCACCATGGCTCAGTTCATTAATTATTCTAGCTCAGCAAGAGCTAAGAGAATGATCGCAGATCTATAAAATGATCACATCTAACCAAGGGTCTCTGCATCAAATATTTACTGATAAATATTGGCTTATATTTTCTTGATTTCAGTAGGCATATATAACATTTATTTTTTTTCCAAAGTCCAGACACCAAACTACATATATAACATTTAATAGTAACGTGTTTGCTCAGAGATGCAAAAATGCAGAGGGAACTTAAGCTACAGCTATGTGTTATCCAGAGTGTATTATGGTGTGTGTGTGTGTGTGTGTCTGTGTGTGTGTGTGTGTGTGTGTGTGTGTGTGTGTGTGTGTGTGTAGTCACTGTGGAATCAAGTACACTTGGGTTTGAAACTTGTCTTCACCGCTCATTGGCTGTGTTACTTTTTATTGCTAAGCCTCAGTTTTTCCAGCTTTAGAACCAGTGAAACAATAGTATGGATCCCATGGAATTCTTGTGAGCATTCCATGGAATAAGAATGTATAGAATGTGTAGCAAGGTGTCTGCAAATAGTAAGGCTCATAACTGATCATTATTGTCATAATAAAATTCCTACATGACAGCATCTGAAATCGTTTGTCTTGAAAGAAAAGCTAGACATTCTACATTTGGCTTTTTCATATTATTTCATGTGCAAGTGTTTATATGGGAGGTTGTGTCTGGGTTAATGAAAATGTCACACTCTGTTTATTAGGAATAAAGCTGTTATGGAGGCAAAGCTTCTGTTAACCTTTTCTTTCATCCTATAATGTTGTATAAAGTTGCTGTTTTTCCTTTGTCATAAAATTAACTCTTAAGAGTGAAGTCAGTCTACTCTTATGAAAGAAGATACAAAACCCTGAATAATAATTATAACAGGAAGCTAAACTTTTAAAACACCACAAATGGCAATACTATACATTTTGCATTAGTGTCTTTTAATAGGTATATGTGGGCACTTACAGACAGTAAGTGTCTGGTTGCCCAGCCCCTCCCCAAGACAAATGAGAGTGGAGGGGAGTATTTGGAACCTGGTTGCAGGAAGTAAGGGGATGCTCTTTTCCTACAGGCAAGGAGGGAAGGCGAGTCAGTGCTTGGAGGGGCAGCATTCTTTGGTAAATGGAGTCTAAAATCTGCAAGACTTCAAGCCCTGGCAGAGCAAGGACACGAGGCAGCTGGATGGAAACCTGAGAAACCAAAAGGAGCCATTTAAAGTGGAGCCGTTTAAATGGAAAGCAGAACCCCAGGGAATTCCCTAACCTCAGAAACCTATTCACTAGCACCTTTTTATAGGATGTGTGTGGCTTCTGGTCAAGTGGAGATAGTGCCAACTTGGCTCAGATGTAACAGTGGTTTAGGGCAGTTCTTCTCCAAATTTAGTGTGCATGAACATCACCTGGGGATCTTGTTGGAATGCAGATTCTGATTCCATAGGTCTGAGGCGAGGTCCAGTATTCTGCATCTCTAACAAGTCCCCAGATACTGCAGAAGCTGCCGGTTCAGAAACCACACCTTGAGTAGCAAGTGACTAACCCATCCTCTCCCATGTCATCCCATTCTCTCATCACCACCTCCTGGTTTTTGTTTTTGTTTTTGTTTTTATTACCTTTACCTTAACTCCAGCCATCTGTGGCCCACCAGTACTCACCATTCATTGACCCTACTGGCTTTCATTGTTACCTGCTTTAGCTCTTCTTTCCCAGTTACCCAGCTTAGATTCCATGGTCTCTCTCCATCATCACTCCTTCACACCCACCCTCAGGTTCTTTGCTTCTTTTTCTTTCCTCATTAGGCTCACCTGGCAAAACCCCAACCCTGCGTAACCCAACTTTCTCCTCACACCCTGTCTTTACCAACACCAGTGAATGTGGCTGAAGGGGCATACACCACTGTGCTCACAGGTCTCACTTTCATCTCAGTGAGCTCCTATGGCTGCCTGTCCCTTCACTCTCACCCTCTCCCAAAATACCTACTCATGTTCTCTCCTCAAGCCTCTAGGACTCCCTTCTCTGTCCTCACTCTCAGCTGATAACCTTGCTTCCTAGTTTCCTCATAGTATCATGACTTAGAAAAGAACTTCCTCCTGTTGCCTCTGCTGAATCTATCTACATATTGGCATGGTGCCCATGCCTGACAAGTCCTCCCCTGTGGTGGCTATGAGAGCATGGGGCATGCTCTGGCTCTTTGAGTAGCACCATGAGATGGGCACATGGAGGGGCTGGCGGGACCAGTCCCTCTCCGACCTGTCTCCCACCACCTTCAGGTCTCTGCTCAACCAATGCCTTCTCAGTGATGTATTTTCTGACTTCCCACCATAAAGTAGTGCCCACCCCCCTGGGCAGTCCCTAGCCCCACACTGCTTCCATGGTTTTCTTCAGTGATTATCACAGCTGTTGTGCCAGATGGTGAATTTGTTTCCCACCTCCACTAGAAAGTGTGACAAAGACAGCAAATTTTGTCTGAAACCCCATCCAGAATAGTGGCTGGCTTATGAACACTCCTGAATAAAGTATTTGAATAGATATTTGAGTGGAAGATGTGATTATATTAGAACAGAATCAGAAAATGCCAATTAAGAAAAACTACATATCTTATGTTTTTTAAAAGTCACTCCAGTTCTTTTTGAATATACAGGGTTAAGGAAGATCCCTGTTTAGGGACCCTTTTAGACCCAAATGTTTTGAATTTAATATAGATCATTGAGCCTTCCAGGCCCTTTGGAGGTCAGGAGGAAAAATGACCAACATCAAATTCTGTCTGAGAATGCCTATTCCTGTCTCATTAAACACTTTCAGGGAGGTCAGTAGTTTGTCAGGATTTAACCAATCCACAGTGCTCTGGAATTGGAGCATTGTTATCCTCATTTAAGACACTGCAAAGACCTGTAACCAGTTAGCATTTATCAACAATTCAACAGGTTCAATGAGCCTAATTAGCTGTGATTTTAGGAAAAGAGACATTTTGTCCATGCCTTTGACTCCCATGGGGGCCTACCATGATGAAAATAGCCACACAACTTTAAATTAGTGGTGAAAATATCCTAAGAAGTCACAAAATATCTGGGAGACTGATGCAGAAGAATCACCTGAGCCCAGGAGGTCAACGCTGTGGAGAGCTACGATCTGTGCCACAGTATTCCAGCCTGGTTGAGAGAGTGAGACCTCAACTCAAAAAATAAAATAAAATAATTCATGACTTGAAGGGTTTTTTTTACCATGAGAATATGTCCTGCTGGTCATCCTCAAGGAAGAGAAGTCAGGCGTTTTTTCCACTGAAAGTGAAGGAAAGACATATAAATGTCTTTAAAAGGGAAAAGAAATGAGGTTCTAGCAATATTTACTTTTATTCTGAAGAGTTTTGCTTTTCTAAGCAAAACTTGCACTAAATTGTTGCCTCCCAACGTTTTAAGCAAGATCTGATTCAGGGGGATAGACAGAGTGTTTTATGAATATTAGATAAGATGACCTAACATAGGGCTGAGAATACAACAGGAGCTCAAAACATACACTTTTCTGTCTCTCCCCTCTCCCACCCATACTGCTGCCTTATGCAGAGGTTAGGATATAAATGTTCTTGTGTTTTAATAAATCATCATTTATTTTAAACCAATGATTCTTGGTTTTACTCCCTGGTTTTACCCAGGGAGATTTTACCCCTGAGGAGACATTTGTTAAAGTCTGGAGACATTTTTTATGGTCACAACTTGGGGCAGGGGATGCTAACCTCTCAAAACAGGGAATTATCCAGCCCCAAATGCCAGCAGGGCCAAGGTTGAAAGCCTTGTTTTAGAGCATGTACTCTACACTGGTGTTTACAGTTTATTCCTTCACTGGACTCTAAATAAAGAAAGAATGTGACAGGCTGAAGACACAGTGGGGCAATTTGGAGGACCCATCTAGTCTCTCCATGCACACTAGAGTTTCCAACTTAAAAACAAGTGCTTTATACTCATTTCCATATTAGTTGGTTAACCTCTAAGACAGTGTAGCAGAGGCATGAAAGACTCAGGATGTGGGGTGAGGATGAAGAGGTTAACACTGGACCTGCTGGGGTCATTATGGGGGAGGCTGTCACTTCATGCCAGGGGCTTGGGTTTTTCCCAAAAGCTGTGGAGAACACGCAAGAGCCCTCCAGAACCAAATTATCCTGCTTTTTTTCTGTTCTGTATTCACAGCCTGTACATATTTCTCTATTTCTTGTCTCTCTGTATTGTACTATTGACTTGTGACTTGGTCTCCTGAACTGGGTCGTATGGCCTTTGCCTTTGGGTGCCCTTGTATATAGCAGAGGTTTATCTGCCAGTGTTTGTTAAACAGATTTAGCAGTGTTTTAAACACTACTGGCATCCTCTCAATATAGTTATTTCTCCACTTTTGAACAGATGCCATTCCCAAATACTTGTTTCTGATACAATTGTCTAGAGCTTGAAATGCGTTGTTTTGGTTTTATAAATGATGGTTTTCAGACTGGTGTGGAAACTTCCCAGAACCCACAATGCTGCTAAACTGTAATGTGTAGTGGTTCGGTATGGGGGCTTTCCCAGCAAAAGGCCAAGAGGAGAGAATTTCCATTGACTTTCTTTATTGTAAGTGGACTCTTGGCAAATGTGATCTTGACCGTTTTCTTGCTTCTCCTGATATGTAACTTTCTCCCTCCTTCTACTGTACTTTTCTCTTGGTGCTCACATCCCAGGATCTTGTAGACCACATAGGTAGGAGGTCCATGGGGTGGAGGGAGACTGGAGGCCTTTTTCTTGCTGGCCATGAGGAATCTGACACTGGCAACTCATGGAGGGATCATCGCCTTGCTTGTTGTCAACTTGACTATTTCTCTTTGGTCTTTTCAGCATTGCTTTGTTTTTCATTTCCTTCTAGAAAATAGGTCTTTTCTTTTCCCTTTAAAGGTTTACCAAGAAAGAAAAAAAGTGAGGAGGGGTGGCGTAGGTTTCCCTCAGTAGATATTTCTCTTGAGAAAATTCAATGTAATTATTAGGTTATTCTCTCACTACTCATGTTTTTACTTCTACTTAGCATATTTTAAGATGTCTACTTAGATTCATAGTTCTACAAAAACAGAATTTTAGAGTTGAGATTACATTCCTCAAATTCAAGTCACACTTATTCTTGGAGAAGTGATCTTTATAAGTGATAGTTTTATTTTTAAGCATAAGAAACGATGCTAACAAAAATACAGCATATTTCAAGATGAAGACATTAAATAATATGGCTAAATATAACAATTATCACATGCCTCTATACAATTTTATTTCACCATTTTTTCTCTGAGGCATGCAACTGTACCTTGCATGAATTAAGAGTACACGTTATAGCGCTGGTGGTCACCCATTGTTACTGTCAGAATCTGTGAGAAGGGGTAGCGGGAAGCAATGAGTACAAAGCGTGGGCATAATTATCACATGTGATTAATGTCATCATTTTTATTTTCCTATGTATATAGAATTTGGGGTAATATATAGGTCTGTGAAAGTTTTAAGAGCAAGTTTTAGCTTTTGCTTTTTAACATTCTTTTTATAGTATTAAATTGCTAAATTAAACAAAAGTTTTTAGTTGCTGTCTTTATTCATCAGAACTGAAGTAAATGAAAACATCATGATTTTACCAACTTACTTGTTAACAGTTTTAATTTAGTTCAGAATTTTGAAACTGTTTCCTCTTGATGTTTCTTTTCCAGAAAACACGAGGTCATTCTCCTATTTCGCCATTTAGCCACAACTTCGTTGCTGGGAAAGGGTGATTTCAAGGTATTTGTTTATCTGGTCTATTCTACATTATTGCTCCTTCCAGCATGCTTTTAGCTTAACTTTGTGTATAGGCCTCAATGTGGAGACTCTGTTTGGGGTTGGGGTCTGCAGACATATAGCTTCTGAGCTGAAAAACCTCCATGCTAGGAGCCATTTTGATTTGAATTAAGCACCTTAAGTCTTTTGCCATAGAGACCAAGACACCAATGGGTGTACTTCTTACAACATGGTGTCGCCTTTTGTCAGTGACAGGTGCAACCCTGTCTTTGCTTTGTAATGCCTCTGTGAATCTGGGCAAAATGCCTACTCTCAATCCCTTTCCTCAGTCTTGAGATGAGGATAGTAATTGGGTAGCCTCATGGGCTTGGTGAAGAGCTTAATGAGATACCCAGTGCTCCCTGCCATCACCATCACCAAAAATATATGAGGCTATTTATGGTGATCATTATGAGTGGTATTAGTCGTCTCATTTTGTACTGATGATAAAATTATATCAATAATTCCTTAATGACTTTGGGTCATCTTCTGTGAACAGACCAAATATGAAGGGGAAAAAAAAATCATTCAACCTAAATGAACAAGTGAACACAAAGACAGTCCTTATTTGACTTTAGCAGTTAGTTTACTATATAGTTATCACTTATTTATAATGAATCCTGGACTTTGAAGTGTCCACCCATTTAAAAGATTTACAGACCTCAAATACTGTGGCCTGCCTGACCCATATCCATTAAAAATCATTATCCAATTCCTCTCTGGCCTGGAAAGAAAGGAGTACATCTGGTCTGAATTTTACCAATCTCTTCACAAAAGGAATGTTGTAGAATAGGCCACTGTCTTTTAATTAAATATTTTCTTCAACTTATTGAGAAATTATTTCTCCTGCCAGAGTAACCCTTTCCTTGTAGGAGAGCAGGGAGCTACTTCAGGGTTATTTGGGTGCCCCTCTGAGGCCACAGTCTTTCTAAATATAACTACAGATCCTGGAAATGAGCCTGCCTTTTGTTAGTTAATGTAGGCTAAAGAATCAGTGCGTTAACAGCTTTGATTATCTACACTCCAAAAAATGCCTTCCTCTGATCTCCTAACATTTGACAAGAATCTCGATTCAAGGATTAGACATTTTCTCTAATGCATTCCATTTCCACTAGAGCTGCTCGCCTTACACGTTTTATTTGTGGCTTACAATGTAGAGCAGTTTCCAGTTAGGGGGTAATTATGATTTAACTTGAGAATGTATATGTTTTAGAATAGCTAGCAGGTGCTTCTGTAGTGGAATCACAGTCGTCCTAATTTCTGGAAAGCACCATGTGGTACTTTTCCTGTACATGACTGACTGCTTGTTTGACTATCAAGAGTTTTTCTGCCTTTTCTTTTTTTCCTTATTTAACCTGAATTTCCAGCTTGCTCCCTGCCAAACTCCTCTCCCCAACATTTTGTCTGTCTTCAGTTGTGTGTGCCAGGCAGCACTCCTGTCCCTCCCCATGCCTTTCTTTCCTCTGCTTACCGCTGATTCCTTCTTGCAAGGTGTTTTCCAGACATAGACTCTTTTCTCCCTATATGTGTCTTCTTTCTTCCCCCTCCCTCAAGGAGTAGCCTCTGGCCTCTGAAGGATATTCATATTCCCAGTAATGAGTTAGGGGTTTAGGTGATCAAGCAACACAGAAACCAATGTAGACATCACTCTTAATCAATGTAATTGTAAACACCATATATCAATTTGAATAGTTAACTTACCTGATTATAAAACTGCTTGCTGTACTGTCCCAAGGCACACATTTTTTCACCCACCAGCCACCACTTCCCCCAGATGTAGCTGGGCTCTTCAATTCCACAGTTGTGTCTCTGGGCCACTGGATTGTAATTATCCACTTTTATATCTGACCCTCCTATAGATGCTAAGCTTGAGGGTAGCACTTGGATCTTAATTTTGTGCCTACACCATCTAATAAATGCCTGGAGCACAGTAACACACAGTGGATGCTCTAATTTCTTTAAATGAATATATATATCTGACATTGTGGTAAAGAAAAAGATACTATTGATGAAAAGTCATTGTTCTCAAGCTGTGCTTTTTTTAATGACTAAATATAAGCATTTTTCTCAACAATAATCCTGAGCTTTCTATTTTACTCTTAGTATCTATGTGTTAAGGAAGAGCCACCAAAACCTAGCTATGTCTGCTTCTCCTCTTCTCTGTTATCAGTACTAACATGGCAGCTACATACTTTTAGAACTTGCAACTAAGTATCATTTCCGCCTTGGAAGTAGATTCAGCCAATATTCTCACTAGCTTTGGTGATAATAGAACCTACTTTTATGATGTTTTTATTTGGGATTCAAACTTTTAATTGCCCAAACTCATTTTTAGATTTCTAACAGGCCTATGCCTTGGAAGAGTGTCTCAAATTTCCAGAGTTGTTCTTTTTTGGATATTAGAAAGAGAAGCAAGAATACAGGCAGAATCAGAAACTGTCTAGGGAGATGTGAGCTCCTAAGCTAAATCAACTAATAATTGTGTTTCTTGAAAGGCCGCAGTTAACACAATTAGTGATGAACCGCATCTTTTAGGAGCTAGGGGAAAATAATGGGATTCATTTTTAATTCAAACCAATTCTAAGCAGGAGCCTTGGCTTTCTGGAGTGGCTTTGTAATCAAAGGTTACCGCAGGGCTTGTCAGAACTTTTAACAACTGTCTCCACTGTGAAAATAGGCTTAGGTTGTAAGGTGATTGCAGAGCTTAGGAAATGATGGCTCTAGCCAGCTTTTGTCTTACATTTGATCTTTGGCTCACAAAGATGAGGTTAATTTCAACTTAAGCTGTTAGCCTTATTTTTTCAATCAGTTCATTTTAAAAGCAACCTGCTTATACGCTGAAAAATATCCAATAGTAAGAAAGAGTTAGCCTGGAATATGAATAAGTGTTACAGTATAAATCTTAGCTATCTCTAGGCCAATTGTCAAAAATACTTTGCAATCAGGCTAATTAATCTCTCTCTCTCTCTTTCTCTCTCCCTTTTTTTTTTTTTTTTTTTGCAACCCTTCCTTACATTTTTTTATGTGTGTGTGTTTTCTGAATTATAAAAGCAATATGTTCACTATATTTACTATAGTTGGAAAATAAAAACTCCCAAGGAAGAAAACAAGTTTCCTTATGAGTTCATTACCCAAAGAGAGCCATGAACCATCGTGAGCATCTTGGTTGATATTAGCTTGAAAGTTTTCCCCAAGCAAACATACATGATTTTAAAGATTCTTGTGATGAAAAATTTTACACAGGAGCGAACCAGTGAGTCCTTATATACTCACAATCTAGTTTCACAAATTATTGAGATTTTGCCACCATTGCTTTATCCATCCCTTTTTTCTCTTTTCCTTTATTTTTCTTTTTTGAAATATTAACTAAACTACTTTTAAAAGAAAAAAAAAAGGACCCCTGGTATTCAGAGGACTATCAAAAACAAGTATTTGCCTGCCAATTTCACATACTCTCACTTATCTTTTATTAGGAAGCAAAAAGTATAGTTTTACACTTAGTATTGCATTATACTTTGGGGAAAAGCTGCCGTAAAGCCCAAGTCTATTGCATGCTAGATGGGTATTGATTTTTCCTCTTAAATCAATGTTTCCCTAGAGCATTGCTTTATTTATTCATAAAGCTAAGATGATGTCTGACAGGAGTTACAGCAGTGTAAATCTGTGGTGCAGGCACAATAAGAAGAGCTTTTGTAGGATTCTCAAAAATCAATGTTCTAATGCTGGAGGGTATCCTCACAAGCCTGAGAAAGTGCATTTGCTTCCAAGTGTAAAAGAAAAATTTAAGCATATGGATACCTTTTATTCCTCTATCTTCTGTGCTACTTTGCAAATAGACCTAAATACAGTATAACTGAAGCCAGACCGTGACTGTTTCAGATGTACAGCCAGTTGTTGGAGCACCATACTGGACAGAGTCAAAGCTTCAGCCATGAGCCCTTGTTGACACCAAATCTGTCAGCTCACTTGCAAAGGAGGTGCTAGTTCTGTTGATCTGTCCCCTGTAGTTCTGCCTCATAGTGTAGAGAGTTCACAGGAGGTACTTTTCTGCCCAAGGGTCAGTTAACATGGGAGTGTTCACCTTGGGATACTTCATTCCCATTGTAATACTTTTGTATACTTGTTAGTGTGCTAAAGTATACGTAATAGCTCTCTGTGATGAGTCACGTGTAATCCTAAAAGTGTATACCTTTTTAGTTGATATACATATGTAAATATGCATATTATTTATAGTATATTTTCTTTTAACAGTGTTGATCATATGAAAATTACTGAGACATTTTTGGCTTAAAGAAAATATGTCCCAGCTCGTTTCCCAACCTTAACTGTTTTTTTCTAGTTAAGGTTGACACCTGCTTCCAATGGCTAGAAAGTCACCATCTCTGGAATTTTAAATATCCAGTTTCCTATTAGCTGTCTGGCCTTAGCATTACTAGAATTGGCTAGGAAGTCGGATATCTAAAAGCTAGTTTTATTATCCATTCCTGGCTGTTTTGTGACCTAAGGTGAGTTCCTGAACTTCTCTGGGACATTTTGTTTATGTTGTTGTTTTGTTTTCTCATTTAAGTAACAGCAAGTAAGAGTGTGTGGAGTTAGCAGACATTTCACTTCTTGATTTCCATAGTCTTCCATGCGTCAGGACTCTTCCATTTAAAAGTAGCTAGTTGGCCAGGAGTGGTGGCTCAACCTGTAAGCTCAGCACTTTGGGGAGGCTGAGGCAAGAGGATTGCCTGTGCCTGGGGGTTCGAGACCAGTCTGGGCAATTTGGTGAGACCTCGTCTCTACAATAAATCATAAATTAGCCAGGTGTGGTAGCATGCACCTGTAGTTCTGGCTACTTGGAAGGCTGAGATGGAAGGATCGCCTAAGCCCAGCAGGTTGAGGCTATGGTGGCTGTGAGCATGCCACTGCACTCCAGTCTGGACAAGAGTGAGACTCCAAGTCAAAAAAAAAAAAAAGTAGCTAGTTGATTTTTTTTAAAGAGTCCATTTATTTTCCAGTTTTAAAAACCCATGATTTTCTTTGAAAAGAAAAGATTTAGGATGATTAGCTCAGCTACCAGTGAGGACAGAACTTGAGTTTAGAGATTGGGATCTTCAGCACCGTTCCCCAGGAGCAACTGGGTACTCTGCCAGGCCTGTGGCTCCCAGGAGGCCCAAATCCTGGCCAGGGCTTTGGGAGAAGCCTTTAAGGCACTGAATCCTTTGGATCGCTGCTTTTTCTTCTCTATTGGTAGCTACATTGGCTGCCTTTTCCAAGGAGGGTTCTAGGAATTCAAAGAGAACGGTTGTAAATGCCATTCATTAGAGTAGCTCACTGCTGGCCACAGTTTTCCTTTGTTTTGTCAATGGCAAGCACTGAGCCAACCTGGTGGCATGTCAGTGTTTCAGAGTTTTTCTCATTAAGCCCCAAGAATATGGCTATTCATTTCATGAATGGACATCTTGGCTGAAATGAGAAGACTGTAAGAGGTACTTGCCAGGTATGGTGGCCAAGGCAAGAGGATTGCCTGAGCCCACAGGTTCGAGACCAGCCTGGGCAATATGGTGAGACCCTGTCTGTACAATAAATCAAAAAATTAGCTGGGTGTGGTAGCACACGCCTGTAGTTCCGCTACTTGGAAGGCTAAGGCGGAAGGATCACCTAAGCCCAGCAGGTCGAGACCGCGGTGGCTGGGAGCATGCCACTGCACTCCAGCCTGGGCGACAGAGTGAGACCCCAACTCAAAAAAAAGAGCACCAGTAGGGAGGGTAAGAGGTACTTTTTGGAGGACCAAGCCTGGGATCTCTGCTTCAGTAGAAACCTAAATTGCTTGACATGAAAAACACACTAGAAGCCCTTTGGGAAGAAGACAGAGTTAGCAGCTGTTTGGAATCTAACCATTATGTTAAGGGTTGTTATTTTTACTAGCCAGTTTTAGCCAAGTCCTCCAGAGTATTTTTTACATTCTTTCAATATAATCTACTTTGTATCCTCTAATACTATCCTTTGCTCTTTTTAAATTAATTAATTATGCACTCCTCTAGGAAACTGATTAGGAAGTCATTCTCCTTGACCCAGTGTTTGATTCCTTTATAGGCCCTCTTTACTCCCCATGTCAACCCTCGCCATCAATGGAGAGACAAGTGTCACAGGCAGGCAGCCATCACATCCAAATTACTTAATAGTGATGGTTTGAATGCTGGACTTCTGGGATCAACCACAGTTTCTAGTCCTTTTGATATTTCACTCAATTGTACGAGGGTCCTTCCTTTTCTGTGTGCCTCACTCATCTCTTCCAGCAACAGGGAAGTTCCCCTGATGACCTCTCGTGCCTAGGGGCTCTTCTTCAGTTGGCACAGAGACGTTAACCAATGCCCACCCAAACCCATTCATACTGGAGCCTCATAAATGTTTGGTTGTGATGAGTAAGGCCTTTTCTTCTCTGAGTCTCCTCAGCCTTCATCAGACCAAACTTGTAGGAAGTTTTATTCCTAAGGTGTTAGATCTCAGGATGATAGCACAGTATTTGGACAAACAGAGGTTAAAGCTCTATCTGGACCATGTACAGCCCAAAGGAAGACTATTCCAGATCCAGGCCGTCATCATGAAGGTCCCGCCTCCTACCCCATGGTAGGAGGTACCCTGCTCTGTGTTCACTTTCTTTTCCTAGTCCCTTCTCCCTCTTCTGTCTACGCAGCCAACTTTTTTATGTTTTTTGGACCAGTGCTCCCACGCCATCCCCACCAGTGGAGAAAACATTTCCCTGTTGGATCTTTGTGTTTAGTAGTTAACCAGGGATGCTCACTGAGGCCTCTCCTGTTCAGTCATAGAGAGCTCCTGGCTAGTTTATGAGCAAGGTTGAACAGAGTTTCTCTCCTTCCAGCCCCTTTTTATACCAGAGACAGACCCTCCCCCAATCCCTCACCAATGTTGTACTAAGAAGGAAGCACCTGGCTCTCGTGGCCTTCTCTGAGCCTTGAATAGAAGAGACCACACCGGCTGGAATCACTCTGCCCAGGCCCACAGGGAGAGAGATGGCCCAGCTCCAAATAGGGTTTTTGTTTTAACTTCTTAAATTCCAAGTTTCCCATAGTTATTCACGACTAGGAGGAGAGGCAGTTCTGGATTATTCCTCCACTTACATTTATTCTTCCTTTCATTTTTTTCATGACCTTCTCCTTCTCCCTTTATTTAGTAGATTTTTAAGTAAATATGCCTAAAATGCTGTATGTTGTAATACTTTGCCACGCAAGAAATGCTCTCAATTTCTTTATATTTTCTAAAATAGATTTTTCAGTATAACCATGAGACCAGCCATGGTGAAATTTGATCATGGTGTCAGTGAGCTTCTAGAGATTCCTGATAAAAAGTCTTGCGCCTATAGTCCCAGCTATTTGGGAAGCTGGAGCGGTAAGATCACTTGAGCCCAAGTGTTCAAGTCTGCAATAAGTTATGATCATATCACTATACTCCAGCCTGGGTGACAAAGATCCCAGCTCTCTCTTTAAAAAAAAGAAGAAAAAAAGATTCTCAATAAAAGGACAAAGTAAACTCTGTCTCTGATAACTTTAACTATGACAAACCTGCCAACAGTGAAAAAATAAGGCCCAAACTTTACTTGTACGCTGACCACTCCTAATACCTAATCCCGAATTGTACCCCACACCTTTAAAAGGAGAATAAATAAATAAAAGAGATGAAAACTTTTTCTAACATATAATATAGGGGAAGAACTAGAAGATTGAGAATTATGTGAATAATGAAAAATATCTCATAATGAGACAGGTAGAAAACTTAGAAACACAGAAATGAATTCATCGTTTCATTTGCATGATCCTCTGCCATTGCAGATCCGATGCCCCATAGCCCAAAGGAATGCATCCACATGTAAATGTTTAAATGTGTTTTTTTCACAGTTGAATAGATATAGTTTCTAACATGTATATACTATCAAAGGTTTTGTTAGACAACTTTTAAGCCAGTCTGGTTATATTTGTAGAGGACAAGTGAATGCAAGGAGTTTAGTGTGTCCTTAAACCTCTAGTAGCAAAAGATCTCCTGTTGCACTTAACCAGAGACAAGTTTGCTTCCTAAATGTATGAGAATGTGGGGTAGGCTGCAAGTAGCAAATCAGAGCTGAGGCAAACTGATGACTATCCGGATGTGTGTGGGTGCGTAACCTAACATAATACATAACAGGTGTTGTTAGCTGGTGTCGTGAGTAACTGGATTGTAATTATTGCTGACTGATTTTGAATTGCTTTGTTTTATAATCCCTTAATATAACCTGACAAAAATGCTAATGTTTGATAATGTACCTCAAGCACACCAAAAATGGTGAAAACCATTGAATTATGAGATTGAATCACTTCTTTCTGATTTACCACCTATCACCCTTTTCCCATCAAAGATGGTTTTCATTGGTTGATAGCATAGAGGATGTCCCTTCTTGTCTTTCAGATTTCCTCTTAAATACTTCCTCTGAGAGGACTTCCCCAAGCACCCCTGGCTCAGAAAATCTCCAAGACACTTTATCACCATTTTTCTCCTTTACGTATACTTTACTTGTACTTTCCCTATCTGATACTTGAGCAACAACTAGTCTTTTGTCAGTCTTCGCCTACAAGGAAGTAAACTGAGACTTCATTTGTTTTGTTCATCCTGTGTCCTCAGTGCCTAGAGCAGGCCTGGTGTTTAGCAGGCAGCCGTTGGGTGTGCCTTCCATTCAAGTGGGTGGTTCCAGAGATCTTCCTCTTCTCCTGTCCTTGAGATCACTTCACCATCACTACCTAGAATCAGGCGTTTGCTGTGGAGTTTGTGGAGCCTTGTGCTCTGCATTTCCACCATGAGCCAGCAGTTACTTCCTGGTTGTAGTGTCTGATTTTGTGATGATAACACATCTACTCTGTGTCAACATGATAGTCATTTGTGGCAAGTGAGTCCTATCAAATTTTCCACCTGCAAAAGAAACACATAGACATTTAAGAATTACCTACACTGGTGTTAGCACTCAGGACCAGTTGGGCAGAATGTCCTGCTCTGATGGAAGACTTGAGGAATGGTCTAATGTAGCTCCCTTTTGTGGTACTGTTACTTAATTTACCCCTCTCCCTCCTTCCCATGAACAACTCTGTCAGAAGGAAGCCTTTCTCCTTTCAGGAACACTCCATTTCTCATCCCTCTAGCTCCAACTCGGTAACCTGAGTCTGATCTTGTTATGTCTGGGAGTATAGTTACTAGATTTTCTGCTAATAGCTTTACTTTGCATGATAATGAATCCAGTCTTTTCTACAAAGTCTACTTCATTTATGCAAAACAGACATAATTTGGAATGTGTATGAATCAAACTATTCTTTCACGGAGCAGAGAAGCTGATATCAAGCCTGTAGAATACTATTTTATGGGCTTACACGTCAGATTAACACAAGGATATGTTGGTTCTGTGCTCATCAAAGATAATGTTTATTGGACAGTTTCCAGTAAATCAGAAAATGGGTTTTGAATCTCAGGGTGTTTGCTACTTGCTTCCTAATTTAGGAAGGTCAGTTGGTTTTGAACCATCTTTTACACTTTGAAGCAGTGACCTCTTGTACATCAGTGGTCTGAAAGTATAAATGAGAGCCCTGCTCACTGATTTTCAGTAATACAGAAAAGGTCTTCCAAATTGGTCCTAGCTATTAACAGGCAAAAGGCAGAAAATTAAATTAGCAGGAGGATATATCAAAGCCTTTTGTAAGTGCCATAAAGTCTCTAAAATCTAATCCCTAAGAGAAATTTATTTTGTTCTGAAAAGAATACATTTCTTTCCCAAGAGATGCAAAAATGCCTTTCATTTATTAAGAGGATGAATTATTGTCTATGAATAGAATAACAGGAATTTTTCATTCATACTTTAATTTACCATCAACTTGCTAAAATAATCGAGCTGTAAGAAAAATATTCTCGTACTGCTATGCTCTTTGACTTTTAAATAGAGTTAATTCTACAGATTAATTTAAAAGTTAGGTATATTAATTAATAGCTTAGCATTTTAGATTGATTTTTCTCTTTTTTTAACTTTATAAAAAGATGCCTAGATCCCTGAAAACACTGAACTATCTTAAAATTCTAAGTTAAAGGTAAGTTAACCTGAGTAAACAGTAGGAAAAGAACTTGCCTTCTCACCATTTAACAAAATTTTGAGTTTGGATCTGAAGCCAGTGGCCTGGTGCAGAAACACAGCTATTTACTTGCTTAACTTGGACTAATAATCTAGTTTTGTATTCTTTTCAAAAGTAGGAGGTTAAAAGAATACTTAGGCTTTTTAAGTAAGATAAATGTGCTTAAGGAGGCATGTTTGCAGAAACTGATTCAGCTTTGGGGAGGTAATAGACTCCTACAAGAATCCAATGAAAACTCTAGACTGTCTTAAGACACTACACAGAAAGTTTTGCGTATAAGTGCAGGTAGTTTACAGACCCTCTGAAAGTTGGCCAAAGACCTGTTGGAATCTATCTATAGGGCCCCAGGTGAAGAAACCCTTATTTACATCTTCCAGGGAGAGGCTATGCTTAAGTTCTTATGCTGCAAGTACTGGGTTTTCAATCCCCTGTATTAATATAGCACCCAAGACATATTTGAATTTTGTGCTGTGCTGTAATATGTTTATTTAAACAGAGACAACATTTGCAATTGGTTCTCTGTATCCCTATCTGTGGATTCAACCCACCATGGATTAAAAGTATTCAGAAAACAAAAACAAAAAAAAGGATGGTTTCATCTATACTGAAGAGGTACATACTTTTTTCCTGCAATTATTGTCTAAGCAATACAATATAGCAACTATTTACATAGCACTGACATTACATTAGGTATTATAAGTAATCTAGAGATGGTTTAAAGTATATGAGAGGATGTGTGTAGGTTATCTGCAAATACTAGACCATTTTATGTAAGGGACTTAAACATCTGTGGGCTTTGTCATCTGAATAGGGTCCCAAAACCAATTCCCCAGAGGGATTGTAGGGAGGACTGTAGTTAGTCCTTTTGCAATGAAGTATATATTTAAGATGCTGGAAGTTATTAAAGAAGCAGTCATATAAAATACTTAGAGAAATAAGAAGGTGCACAGTTAAATGTTATGAATGCTGCTTGCCCTTATAACACCTAATCTTCACATTTTCTCTTGCTATGCCTTCTTTGGCTTCTCTTTAAGATACAAAAACTTCATCCATTTTATGAGCAGAGGTGATTCATCCCAGGGTTCATAATTTTTTAGAAAAATTAAGAACTGACTGTAACTCCATCCTAGCACCAATTGATAGTGAAATACATTTAAATAACAATTGGGTATGTTTCATGTGATTATTAAACTTTTCAAAGATGTTTGGGAAAATGCATTGATAAAATCGAATGTGAAATTTCTTTTCTTAACTTATAACTTAAATTCTTTTTTCTCTTTGGGTTAATGACTTTCTTGTACTTCTTGCTACAGCTACCGTATATATAAATCTCTTTGCCAGTCATGGTTTTACATATCAAGGAATAAGCAAAGTAACTCTAGTCCAGTCAGTTAAGGTACCTCTTATCTAGCAGAAGGGACAAAATAAATTGTTAACAGTAAATACTGCCCAAAGGTAAGTATCCAAAATGTGCCAGAGGAGGGAGCTGAAGGGATTTAGGGAGGAGATTAGGGAACTCTGCCAAAGAGGGGAGATTTGAGCTGGACCTTACTGGATAAATAGGAGTTGATCAGTCAGAGATGTCTTTGTGGAAGCTCGTTTTTTTCTGAGCACTAATTCTAGTTCTGCCAAGATTAAGTGCTTGTTAAAACATAATCTATCATGGGCCCAAAAAGGGACCTGGAGATGCTTACAGAAGATTTGAACACCAGCAGCACAAGGAAAAGAAACCACCCTCTGGAGTTTTCTAAGTGCATATACTAAGAAAAATAACCCCAAATTTACTAGGAACACTTGGAAAAAACAAACAACAAAATGCCAGGCAAGTGATAATAAAAGCTGATACTATTTCCTTTTCTCATGGGAGAGTCAGACTGAAAATTAGCAGTAGAATTGGTTCGGGGGCCCTTTTAAAGCTGGTGTTAGAAAGTTAGTGATGATAAGTGTCTTGGACAAGACTGTCCTTGGCTTAATCATCATTGTATTTGTCCCTCAAGGTTATTAATATCCCTCAGGGTTATAATAATAATAATAATAGCCACATTGTGCTTTTTCTACACTCAAAGTGCAATGATAAAAGGCTGCCCCTTCTACCATCTAGTCTTCATCATGACCTTTTGAAGTGTAGGGATGATTGAGAGCCAGGGATATAGGGCTGAGTGCCTGGGATGGCAGACCTCGCCCACCCCTTACCAGCTGTGTCAGTTGGGCATGTTTTTTAGCCCCTCGGTGCCTCAGCATCCTCACTTATTAAATGTAGAGATAATAGTAACTAATTCTGAGGATTGGTATAAATATGAATATACTCTTGAGCACTTTGCCCGGTTTTAGCTGTTATGATCCTTATCCTTACTTTGCAGTAAAGGCATGTGAACCTTTGAGGTTAAGTAACTTGCGCCATTTCACACACAGTCAGCGTGAACCAGGGCCAGGGTTTTAGAACCATCTGTCTGACTGCAAGCCTTGTATGTGGGATATATCCTTGTTGAACTGAACAGAAATTCAGTATTACACATTTTCAAGTCTCATAGCATACAAATTTGCCTTCCATATGTTCTTTCTGGGTGATCTGATCCATTCCCAAGGCTTCATTTGTCTTCTAATTCAGGGGTTAGCAAACTATGACCTGCAGGCAAAAACATTCTGGTACTTGTTTTTGTAAATAAAGTTTTTTGGAACACAGCACGCTCATTCTTTAGCTGTTGTTTATGGCTGCTTTTGTGTGTCAGTGGTAGAGTTGAGTAGTTGTAAGAGATTTATGGCTTGCAGAGCCTAATATGTTTACTTACTTTCTGGCCCTTTACAGAAAATGATTGCGTAGCCTAATCTCCCTGCTACTTTCAACTTTCCTCCTGAGACCTTGATTCCTAAATTTAGCCACCCACCAGGTTTCTCTACCTCCATGCCCCACATTGATCTCAAAATCAACATTTACCAAACCAAATTTTTCAAATGTTTATCTTCCACCCTGAAGTCAGCTCCTCCTCCTAAGTTTTCTATCCGAGCTCATGATCACCATATGTCCAAGGTGCTACTCTCCTTTTTATTACTCATTCCCAATCTGCTCCCAAGGCCTGTCCTCTCATTATCCTAAATTTGCAAACTCCTTGGGAATAGTCACCTGGGCTTTTAAGTAGCCAATGCTTATCATTCTGGTATTCTCAGGCCACACCTGCAGTTAGACCAAAAATTCCCTTGACAGTTCCTCAGAAGTTGTTATAAGGTATATTCAATGAGAACTAGCTATGGTTTGTCTCCATCAAGTAAGCCATGGAGAGATAGATCTATTTCTCAACTTTAGATACTGCTTCACAGGTAAGAATTTAGGAATGCTAGAAAGTCAGAATAGTGTAAAATCTGTACCTTAATCACTTGAATATACTGAAAAGAACATGGCTATCTGATTTTTCAAGTTGTTACTTTAAAACTATTCATCATGGAAGGTTTAAAATCCAATCTCTATTTGCATTCAGGGCCTCATTGGCTAGAGGTTTGGGAGTTTAAACTCTCACATTAGATTATCATTTTTTTCTTGTTCATCCACAGAACATATTGAGATAAATTTGTGTTCATCCTCATCAGTATTACTCATATTATTAACTCTGCATTCTCCTTTATGAATTTACAATTTTGCTGTAATAACTGACGAAGAGTATAGTAAAAATAAATAAACTTTGGAATACTAAAGGATTAGTGGAGATAATAAATATCCGCTCAGTGTCTTAGCATCTTTGATCTTGGTATTTGTTTTATCCAGCAAATATTTTCATAGTACTTTAATTTCAGTTTCTGTATCTGAAAAATTATGCAGGAGCAGCCTTTGTTTTCCAAGAACAACAGAGATGTTTATAGCATTTAAGTCAAAAGGAGAGGTCATAATTGATTCTAATCCTTTGAGTAAAGACATTAGTCTTTGTGTAGAAGAAGGATTTGACTGTGTTCACACAAAATAATTCCAAGAATAATAGTCCCCTGTGTTCACAATGATCTTAAAGATTAATATATTTCTTTGGTTAATGATTATAAAATACATTAATGAGCTTCCCCAAATGCTTCCTGAAATTTTAATTATCTGCAGACTTTTAAAGCTATATTTTGATCAGACATTTAAAGAAGCAATGTAACTCAATCACTGTCAAATTAAGGATGATTTTACATTCTGATTTAGAGAAAAACGGCACCTACCATCAGCCTGCAAAATATTTAGAGGAACAAGGAAAGTGATTAAGGACTTTAAGCTAAAATACCGACTCAGTGTCCTGTTTGTCAACTGGCCTCTTGCAGTGGTGGGAGCTGCTGTGCTCACTTACTATTTCACTGTTCCATCTGCTGGTGATACAGATGTTTCTGCTAACCTCCCACCTAAGCTGAGGGTGTCACATCAAGTTTCCCCACAAAGTCTCACATAAAATCTGGGGCAGTATACAGAACGAGAGACTTCTATTAGAATGTGACTCTTAAAAAAAAAAAAGAATGTGACTCTAATGGAGATGATATAGCCTTAGATGAGTTACTTAACCCTTCTTCATGTTGAAAATGGAAATAATAATACCTACTTCATAAAAGTTGGTGTAGAATAAGAATGATGTTTACAAAGCACCCGGTAGGGGATAGATGCTTAGGGAATTGTGCTGGTAGTGGTTGTTGATGTGAGCCTCTTCATCACCACCATCCACCGTGACCATATTTGAAGCATTGTTTTAACTGTGTAGCAGCTCTGTTTGGTTTTCTGATGTCATCCTTTCACTCACAGGTGCCCACTTAGCTGAATGAAGGAAGGGTATGCTCAATCTTGATAAATAAATGGCTGTCTTCGGGATTTCAAGTTTTTTATCATATGGGATCATGACTTGGTGTCACTGAGAAAAATGTGCAAAAGTCATTGTGCAAATGTTCACAACAGCACATTTTTTTTTAATGGAAATTTTAAAGCTACTTGCTTCAACAATGAAGGAGTGACTAAGGATATAAAAATATATAATATCATATTGTCCTTAAAATTACATATGTGGGATATATCTGCATTTTGACATCATAATTGAAAATGATGCATAGCAGTATATTTGCTGATGGCAGCTTGCTAAATATTTACATAAAAGATCAAAGAAAACATCAGAGTACAGTAGAGTTTAATGTTCATTGGTTTATCTGTTTTCTCTAAAGTTGCTTAGCTTTACAAAAATTGTTATGACCTATTTGTCTTAAGAATGTAAAAACCTTCATTTTCTCATCATTCTAATGAGAAAGTGCATTTAGTTCCAACAGTTCAACCTGTCTTTGTATGACAGACTTGAAGATGAATTTTTGGATTAAAATATTTTTGCAAATTAGGCCTCTTCTGCTGTTTTTGTTTTGTTTTGTTTTGGTTTTGGGGGTTATTGTATGTACAGTAAGCCAAAAAAAAATGGGATGGTTGAACAGAAGATTTCGATTTCTAATTAATCCAACACAAATAGAGAAATGTCTGAGTAGATGTGTCATTCTGCAATAATCTGTGTGGCAGTTTGGGGCCTGATGGCTTCAAAAATCTTAAGTCGTTTTAAAAGGGCATCTGATAGTGATTTGTATAAATTAGTACTTCTGTGTGTTCTTGGTTTTTTCTACTTCCTCTTATCACATCTAGCAGGGATGCTAATCCAGTAGTGCTCATTTTACATAAGAGGGCAGAGCCACAGGCACCAGGCACCACGGATGAGGCTTGCCTTGGGCTTGTGGTAGAGTTGGCATCATATCATCTAGGCCAGAACTCAGTATCAGAGACAGCTTACAACCGATGGAGAAAAACATACTATAGGAGAAATAATGTTGTATTCTTTGAGGTTTTTAAATATGTATATATTTTATCTCAAGAAAAGTACTTTGTGAGAAAAATATAAAGTCATAATTCATAAAGAAAAAAAGAGTGGTAGAAGGATATGGACAACCAAAATTTACTTTGGCTAGCTTCTTTGTTTATTTAGTTCTAGAAGGCCGGTGACTCTCTAAGGCATGAGGTTGTGGGTCTGCATGTTGTAATGAGCACATGTCCTAATGGATTCCACCAGCTTATACAGTAAGTTTGTGAGGATATGAGTGTGAAGCTGACTCACTTATTGCTGGACTCAGGCACCTACTTTTCTCTTTGCATTGCCTCATTGGGTTTCTCTGTGTTGCCTCGCTGGGTTTGCTTGTCTGTCTGTTTTTGTTTTTTATTTTTATTCTGGAAGGAATCCAAATGCCTTAAATCTAAGTTATGTACCACCTATGAATAACGTATGGGCAAATATAGATAGAAAGCACAGTGGATACCATTCCTTTTCATTTCAGGACTAAGCTTTGATCTTTTCTTTCCTGTATGTTATGGCATTTTATAACAGCTACACTTATGAAGGGGCAACCTCATCTTAAAATCATGACTTGAGAACTACAGAGTAGTATTGGGACCTCAGATCCCCTCTTTTTATTATTATTATTATTATAAAGATGTGGGGTACAATTTGGGGTTAGGTATATAAACATTGATTATGCAGATACCTTTGTTGATGAGGTGCTCAAATCCCTTCTAAGTGACACCAAAATGCGTGTGAATATTATATGATATGTGTCCTAATCTAATTTTAGCTGCATAAATCTCAAACCTGAATTTCAAAGAAGGTCTTTTGCAGCAATAATCTCATCATTCTTCCTGTGGATGTTAAAATCTAAGTTTGTTTCATTAGATAACTTCTGACATTTTTGGTATATGAATCAGGAAGACTAATTTATGTGATTAAATTCTCTTTCATTTGATAGAGGATTAAATGCTTTGTTGCAAAAACCAGAGTATATTTCCAATTTAGAATTCCAATTTTAATTGAAATACTATCGTTCTACTTTGAGCATTGAAAAATAGCAATAAAACATATGCTTAAGTTCTAAAAAAAAAAATGATTAAGCTATATTAATTTTAAGACAATTTTCCCTGGTTTTGTTTTTGTAGAAAAGTATTTATAAACTGTATTTATAATTCATATATAAAATAAAAATAGTACATTGAACGTGACATATGCATATTGACAATTGGTCCTGTGTCAAATGGGATGCCCGGGGGAAAGAGACCAGGAAAGCAGAGACCTTCTGTAGCCCCTGTCCCACCATGGAGTTTGTTACATAATAGGTGCTCAATAATTGCTTATTGACTGCCCAAATAAATGGTTAACTACTAGGAGTCAGCAGTCTGGACTGGAATATCAGCACTGTAAGGAATTTGTTCAGGAATATCCCTGTACCACTGAGCCTTAGTTTCCCCATTTGTAAAGTAGGGTACGACAATGTTTGCTCTGTCGTTTTAATAGATGACTGTGAGAATCAAAGGAAAAATGTGTGACACATCTTTGAAAACTGGAAAATGACTATAGAAGGATTCATTTCTGGAATTATTATTTTGTTGTTATGTGCTGCCTGTTAGTACCATTGTTTCTTAGTATAAGCTTCCAGTTAACATTCAATAAATGCTTATTTAAATTTTTTAAAAATGTGTGTTGACAATAAAATTGAGAAAACATTGGTAATTTATCATAAATTATTTGAAAAACTATTTATTAGACATAATTGTTATTCCTTTATGTATCTAATTTACTTTTGCTTTTTCATGGGAGGACACTCAAAAACATATTCTTAGATAACTAAATCATTATTTCTCAGCAACACTATACATTAATAGTTTAAGCGCATGTGAATAGGAGTCAGCAAAGTATAATGTAGCACATAATATACAGGTTTAAGATGCAGGTAAACAAAAATTTGGCTTATTGCCATCACTGCTTTGGAAATTGGATTAGGACATATATCACATAAAATTCACTCTTAGATATGCTGTGAAGTTAATGATAGGGCTTTGTTGAAGTGAAATCTTTTGGGTTTTGATGTAGAAAATCAATCAGTAAATTCTCTATCTTTTATTCTCTCTTCTTGCTCAATGTGTAATTAGATTTACGCTGCAGGATCACAGTGTATGGCATATATTAATTTTGTACTCTGCCTGTATTAATTTTATGCTAACATTGTTAAGTGACACAAAAAAAATACATTAATAAAGGCATAATCATTGGCAGTAGTGGGAAACTGGCGGAGGAGGGGGTAGGTTGGCCGTAGTGGGAAACTACAGGGGTAGGGGGCACACCTCATCAACAAGAGTACCTGCATAATGAACATTTGTATTCCTAACCCTGAACTGTACCCCACATCTTTAAAATTAAAAATTTTTTAAAGCCATAATCATTAGCCAGAATCATAAGAATTATAGTCCTAAATTTTGTTTTTTTAATCTTCTCTGTATAATCTTAATTAGATGTTGCATTAGTGATCAAACCCTTTTGAGCTGATTTTTACTGTGCATTGTGTAATGTGTGTATTGTGTTGAAGAACTGGGCTGCAGAGTCTTATGAGACATGACCCAAAACATTGTCTAGGCAGGGAGATGGGACACAATCTCATATCAGTTTTTAAAGCCATCTAATCAATCTACAAATGAGGCTGGAGTCGTTGATGAAAACCACAGTAATGACACCCCTGTGACTTTCCCAAGTTCTGAAAAAAATTAAGAGACAGGATAAAATCACTGGCAGATGAGACTCAAATATCACCTTATTTTTTGTAAAGACCAGCTTGTATTTGTTTCACTAATATGTAACCCCAGAATTAAACACAAGCCACAGTGGCTAGGACAGGCCTCTGTGTAGTCCCAAAGAGGCAACTCAGATTCTGCCTGGAAAATCAGAGAACTCATATTCCCAGAGGGCAGCCCTACACCCTACAGAGAAGGCGGAGCTGAGCCCAGGACACACTTCTCCAAATTACCCATTATATATGTCACTCCAGATGGAATAAATGAAGAGATAGAATGAGCCAGAAGTGTTATATACTTGAAACATGTATGTGTGCAGGGAAGAATTCACCTCCAATATAGCATGGCTAATATAATATTTGGTGTCAAGTGAACTGGGCAGAATCTAAGGGCAGGAGGAAAAGAGCAAGCCATATTAAGAAGGACTGTCAGGATTAGAACTAAGTGGTCAGTGGAGAAGGGAAAAGAACATTCCAGGCATGAATAATACAAGCAGGGGAGGTGAGTTTGTGTTGGAAAGGAGTCAGGGCTGGTGGATCAGGTTCCAGAGGGCTGGACTAGGGAGCTAACTGCCACCTTACCCAAGGAGCTTTCAGAACTGGTACATTTGAATACTTTTTTATGAATATGTGTAAGAGAGGTTTATTTATTTTTCTCGTATCCTAGCACACTGAACTCTGAGAATATTTTTCATATGGAGGTTCTCTCTATAATTTATCTTGACTAATTATACTTAACTATAGACCTTCCAATTATATATTGAACTCAGTGACTAATCATCAGATTTCAATAGCAAAGAACCTGTAATTTTTTGAGCGTATGACCTGTGTAACAACATGTTGCAGAGAGAAACTGTTAACTCCCTTTCCATGATAAAAATGTGTCTGTGGTTACATTAAAAGCTACCTCTACAAGAGATTTAGTTCTGAGATAGTTTTCAAAATTGAAGTTTATAGTATGTGTCAGTCTGGGTGGACCTATAGAATCCTGCTCACCAGATCATGCATTCATATGAGCCAAGAGTCTTTTGATTTTGAGGGCTTCTGTTTCTGTTTAAGTGATTATAATATACATTTCTCCAAATATAAAGGTCTTGGAAATGGGGCGTCAAAGAATGGTAACAATCAATTCTGGGGATGGTTTCCTATATATATTGTGTTATTCCATACATTAACCCATGTTTGCCCCCAAACAACGTTTAATAATACAATGCAACACCTAGATGGGTCCATTTTGTACCCCACAAAGCAATGGTTAACTCTTTGCTGAATGCTTTCAGTATGGAATGGTGGTAAGAGAAGAGGAAGGGTAGGGTACAGAAACACATCAGCTGCCTTCTCTGTCATCAAGGAGTTTGAAATTTTACTGGGGGCTGTGACAGGCATTCATGTGATAGGTGGTAAATAGAAAACAGTATGTATATAAGCACCAGGACATCTGCCTTTAGTCATTCATTACCTCATTCATGCAGAAGGCTTAAAACACAATTGGCAAAGCATTAGAGATGTTGTATTGCTTTGCCTGACACAATGACAAATGTTATTGCCTTGCACAGAGGCCATTGAATTCACCACATAACTGATACCCTCTCCATTGCCCAAAACTTGGTAGATTTTTAGGGTTCACCTCTTGCCTGTCATTTTGTCACCTGTAAAATGAGGGCTCTGGAACCAATTAAATGTCTTAATTCCTTCCCAGCTCTAATATTTATTGAATTAAGAGTATCTCTAGTAACAAAGAGAAAAAGAAGAGAGAATCAGGATTTTATAAGATAGAAGGAAAGTTCTGAGGTCTAGTTATGTTGCTCCAACAAGACAAGAGGATGCTACAGAGCAAATGGGCCTGACATGAAATATCCTTGTCTGTCAGATTTTCTTTGGATACTATAAACATTATAGGCTATGGTTTTTCTTTTTTCTTAGTGTAGAAGGCCTATTTTACTTTGTCCGTGTGGATGTTTGTCAATGAAAGAGTTGATTTGTTTTAACAACAATCTTTGTAGATTGGCTGGATTTGATGAACCATTCTTAAAAAGAAACTGAAAAAAATTTATCAAGATATCATTCACATACCATACAATTCACCCATTTAAAGTATATAGTTCAGTGGCTTTCAGTATTCTGAGTTGTGCAACCATCACCACAATCTATTTTAGAACATTCTCATAACCCCAAAAGGAAACCCTTTACCCCTTAGCTGTCACCCCCACCCCCAATTTTCTCATCTCCTATGGTCCCCACAGCTCTAGGCAACCAGTGATCTATTTCCTGTCTCTATTAAAACACTCTTAATAAAGGAGAGTGGGCATCAGAGACTAAGCGCCACAGTACAGCTTTATCCAAATACTTATCTTTAACCGTTAGAGCTGTTAGAGTTTGCAGTATCTGATGGCAAACGCTAAGGCTTCTGAATATGACTGATCAGAAGAATTATTTGCATAAAAATAATAACAGCCTGAAAACAGCAAATTCAGTGTGTACAGAAAGTACTCTTCAGCCATCATCAGTTGCATCAGTCATCTGCAGTCAGCCTGACCTATTCTGTCTCTTTGCAGGAGAGACATTTAACAGAATAAAAATCAATGATAAATTGTTTATAGGCCTTATATTTTCATGGCATTAGCGTACTGTTTACTCAGCAAAATGCCATCTTGGATATTCTGTGTACAACAACTTTGCTAGGAAACATTGAAAGGCTCTACCTTCAAGAATTTCACAGCATATAAGAGAGGGATGGGTATGTATAAACAAGCGAGTGCAAAATAACATCAAAATACTCTAGGTACAGACAGAGGGGACTCACAAGGACAGTGATGCTTGGGAGACTGGTGAGAAAGGAGGCTGTCGGAAACAGCTTGTAGAAGAGATTAGCTATGGAACATTAGTAATGCTGAAAGAATGGGAGAAGGAATTTGGATAGATGGACCATTGTGTTCAAATGCATGCAGGTAGGAAGCATTCTAGAGCCTTCGGATATGAGCAGATAGGCAATAGAGTATTTGTAGAGGAGGTAATCAGGAGAATACTGAGGGCTGCAAGACAGTGTATGAAAGGTACTACGTGAGATACCTAAGAGGCTAGACTTGACCCACTGTATTAGTTTATTGTGGTTGCTATAACATAGTACAGCAAACTGGGTGGCTTAGAACAGCAAATTTATTGTCTCATATTTTTGGAGGCTAGAAGTCCAAAATCAAAGTGTCCACAAGACATACCCTCTCTGAAGCCTGTAAGTAAAGGATCCTTCCTTGTCTCTTCCAGCTTCTGGTAGTCTCAGACATGGCTTGTGGCAGCAAAATTCTAATCCCTGCCTCTGTCTTCACAGGATCTTCTCTCTGTGACTCTTCATGTCTTCCTCCCTCTAGGCATATCTGTCTCTGTTTTCAAATTTTCGCTTTTCATAAGGACATCAGTCTTATTGGACTAGGGCCCACTCTAATGACCCCATTTTAACTTTATTACTTCTGTAAAGACACTGTCTCCAAATTAGGTCACATTCTGATATACTGGAGGGTAGGACATCAACATTTGTTTAGGGGACAAAATTCAACCCATAACATCCACCAAGCATTTGGTGTTACAGCAGGGAGATCAATGTTAATATTTACATTTTAGAAAGTCACTGGGACAATTGTGGAGATTCAGTACAAAGGAAACTAGAGTAGTTAAGACCTATTGGCCTTGTCCAGATAATAAATTTTGTGGGTATTGTATGGCTGACCGAGAATATGGTCTGTTACTTTATCCTTCACTCAACAAACCAGAAGAAAAGAAAATGAAATCCACAAATCCATAGCAGCAGAACTAACATCAGGGAGAAATGCCATCAGGAAGAAAGGATACTTAAGAATTCCCAGAAGGTATTAAAATAAATGATTCTGATTGTTGATGAAACCCAATAGGACCAAGAGTTGTATCCCTTTTACATTACCATATATTAATAAGACTTGGGTTTTAGATCAATAAGGAGTAGGAGAATGAAATGAAAATGCACATGCTCATGACCTAACAATTTCTTTCTTTTTTTTGAGTTGGAGTCTCACTCTGTTGCCCAGACTGGAGTGCAGTGGTTCGCTCACGACCACTCCAGTGTCGGTCTGTTGGGCTCTGGCAGTCCTTCTGCCTCAGCCTTCCAAGTAGCCAGAACTACAGGCACATGCTACCACACCTGGCTAATTTTTTATTTTTACTGTAGAGATGAGGTTTCACCAAGTTGCCTGGGCTGGTCTCAAACCCACGGGTTCAGGCAATCCACACACTTCAGCCCAAAGTGCTGGGATTATAGACTGAGCCACCAAGCCCGGCTGACCCAACAATTTCATATCCAGGAATCTGTCTTATCAATATACTCACTCATGTGTTGAAATATATATACAAGAGTAATTATTGTAGCATTCATAATTGATAAAACCCCCAAATTATCCAAATATCCATTGGTATAGAAATGCCAAATTATAGTACATCCATTCATTGAACGCTCCATAGTTATTGAAAGAATGAGATCACTCTACATGTACTGACATGGAACGTTGTCTAAATATGGTCAATGAATACAATAAAACTGATGCACAGTGATGAGCATAGTGTACCAGCTATGTATAACAAAGAAAAAGAAAAAAATACCTGTAGTGCTTTGTGTCTATCCAGACATTTTTTAGTGTTGCACTCAATTCTAACAGTGCTTACCTATAGGAAAGGGAATGGAACTGGGGCACTGTGGTGAAAAGGAACTTGTTCATTTTCTTTTTAATAGTACTGTATGCCCTTTTCTGTGAACTTTTTCAATAGCATATATTATGTCAAAACTGGAAAGTTACCCTAACAAATATTTAAGGAGGTAGAACCCATGGGATTTGGCCATATGCTGAATGAATGGAATATGGGGGATGGGTAGAAGGGTGGAAGGGAGGAAGCAGGGACATAAATTCGAAACACTCAGAAGAAAAAGGGCAACCGTTTATATGGAACTTTTTTCCAAATAAACAAAAAATGCAAAAGGTGTATATCTTAATGTAAAAGAGATCTAGGAGTTTTCGTTTGAAAAACAAAAGGATTTATGTACTGTCAACTACAATTGGTGAAACCCATCAGCATGAGAATGGAGAAACAGTGCCATGAGATGATAGTCAACTGCAGAGCTTGGTGTCACTCGAAAATTTTGTCTGCTGAAGAGTGTATGAGGCCACCAATAACATATTTTTTGTGGTCTCAGACTGCAAATGATGTAACAAACAAAATCAGGGATAGGTGCATGAAATGGGAGAAGAAATGGGTTTACCCTTTCTCTTTGTTAATTCCCTCACTTGTTTTTCTCTCTCTGTTTTCCCTTCTTTGACCTTCATTTCCCTTCTTGTCTCTCATCCCTCTTTCTCTTTTACATACACACATGCTCACTCAGACACACACCTACCCACCCTGTAATATAAATCTACAGGCCTGAAAACAAAAAGTTGAAATAAAAAGAACTCATAGAAGAAAATGATGTCCAAATAAGATAAGTGCCTTTAAATGATAAAGAGTGAAAAGATTTTCTGCCAAATTATTATGTGAAAATTTTCATAGTCTTCTTATTTTATCATAAAGAATATGATAAAGGTAATATTAACATAGTATAAAGTTTTCATAACAAGTGATGTTAGTATTTACGACATCAGTTTTTATATGCCTAGTATTTTACAATTGATGAACAAAGCTCTTGTATATACATTATCTCATTTGAACCTCACACCAACCCTTTGAAAGAGGTAATGCTTCTACTTCTTTGTGAAAGGAGACAGGTTCCAGAAATGGACAAGAGGGTAGAATTAGGTCTCAGAGCCCCACGTCGGGTGAGACCTCAGCTGTCTTTTGTTCTGTGACACTGATGCCTGCCTGGCCTTGGAAGAATACACTTGGTACCCCGTGGATTTGTCTCTCAAGCTAAATCTTTCAGACTTTATCCTTCAAAATCTTATTCTGTCAGCTGTCTTAACTTTGAAGAATCACAGAAGTTAGCAAAGTATATTAATCCATGTTGTTTATAGGGTGGTTATTTGAATAACAGGAAGTTTAATAAATAATAGGAATAGGTGTGCCCCTTTTGGAGGCCACCATCAGTAACCTACAGAGTAACAATATAGAATTTAATGTCAGAAATAATAATTTTTATTTGCTTATATGTGGTTCTAAGTCTGTAGTTACTATGGTAAGTCATGAGCAATGGAAGAAGGGCCAAAGAAATTAGGTTTTTATTCTAGCCAGCCTCTGAGCTATTTCCTGGCACCTGGCCTAAAAAAATATTAGCAATACTTGTTCATAAAAGAAAATAGCTATTAATTATTTCACTAATTCATAGCATGGAATCCCCAGCTTCTCTGTCTGAAGTAAGAAAGCAAAGAAATTGTTATTATATATACTACCTATGGGAGGTAGAAGTACAATAAGGAAATCATTCACTGATATGTTCATTTTCTAGAAGTTTCCAAATATTACACAACTGCAGTCCTCCCCCCTTAAAGTCATCAAAAAGCTAAAATGTACAGATGAGAGTAAGGATATAAAATTGCACCTAAGACCAATTGAGGGCCTCAACAGCCCCTCACTGACAGATGCTTGGCCTTAGTTCTTCCATAAAGCAGAGTCCAGGGCCAACACCCTCTCTCCTTGCAGTACCCATTTCAAATGTCATAAAGATCTGGTAAATGGCCAGTCAACTTTCTGGTTGCTCATATATAGGCTTATTTTGCCACAATACACCTTTCTTATTTTTTTCCTCTACTATGGTTTTGTATAGATTTTCTTGCCTCTACTACTTCCTAACTACAGGATAGTTACCATGGCAACACTTGTTGATGGCAGACCAAAAGAAATGTAATTCTGCAGTAAAGAGGCTGCTCCTCACTCTCACAGAGTAAGAATTTGTTGTTGTTTTGTTTTGTTTTGTTTTGTGTTTTCTTCTTCTTTCTAGTCTTGTGGGTGTCACATTTTCTGCATTTGGGGAGATTGTTGTGGCAATCACTGCCTGCTGGTTCAGTTTTACATGCTAAAATGGAGCATATTACTCTCTGGAGTATTTGTTGTCGTGATTTTTACTAACTGCAATAGAAATTGTGTCTTTGTCCAAGGGAGTTCAAAATCTTTCAAGCCTGTTTTTTCTTTCCTCTTGTTTCCTTCTTCTCTTTCCTCTTCCACCTTTATCTGATCAATTAGAGGCCTCTTATTTATTCTTTAACCATACAGCCGAAGACCCAAATTTCACATCTCATGTAAAATGCCATTAGTCTGGACATCAAAACAACTAATAAAATCAAAACCTGGGCTATATATAATGCCAATTCAACAGACAGGTTGAACAAAATATATTCTAGATGTTAAATAAATGGAAGAGACTTCTAAAAAGTAGCAGGGTACTGAAGAACAATCACATAGCTGCTAGTCTCTTCTGATAGACATGTAACTGTGTTATAAATATTCCGTTTATAAACAAGCTTCTTTTTATGACAGATCTTGACATGGCGTTGCAGGAGAATCTTTGGATGAGGGCTTTTTTGTGTTTAGTTTAGTCTAAAAGGTGCCAGCCGTAAAGCCAGATCATCTGATTAGGATGAGCAAACACAGGTAGCTTATGTGAAATGACAAAGCCACCACCATAAAGCTGAAGGCAAGGAGGACAAGTGGCCTGGGTTATGTTCATAGCTCAGACCCTAAATAGCTGTGTGCATGATGACGGCTGGGTTTCAGTTTCCTTATCACTAAAATTAGAGGTTTAACTGAAATATTGTGATGTTTGCTTTTAACTCTGAAATATATTAACATAGCACTGAAATATGCACAAGTGATAAACAGTAGAACAGAAACATTATTACACACTAAGGACTGGAAAATGTAAATGGAGAACCAGGGCAGACTCAGAAGCATGAATTTTTGAGTGACTTTTCAAAGACAAGGCAGAGCATGAATTAACCGAGAGAAGAATCAAAGAAAGTAAATGCTCTAACATACCAATCTTAAGATACTGTGTCTCAATAAAGCAAAAAAGTTCACCCAGGAATTTTGGTCAGGACAAATTCTTAGGAAGCTTTTTAAAAAATTTTCCTCACAATTAAAATAATTATTGAAAGTTTTCTCATTAATAGTGCCTTGGGTTGGTTTGACCATCTTTCAAACTATTGCTGAATACAGTGGTTAAAAATGCAAATTCCCTCTTTGAAATTAGGTAATGAATGATGCGAAACTGCCTGTTGTTTCAGTGTTCATTTAAATTTTTTTTTTTCTTTTTTTTTTTTTTTTTTGAGTTGGAGTCTCACTCGGTTGCCCAGACTGGAGTGCAGTGGCCACTCCCAGCCACCGCAACCTCGACCCGCTGGGCTCCGGCGATCCTTCCGCCTCAGCCTTCTGAGTAGCTGGAACTACAGGCGTGCGCTACCACGCCCGGCTGATTTTTTGATTTATTGTAGAGATGAGGTCTCGCTGCCCCAGGCGGGTCTCGAACCCGCGGGCTCAGGCAATCCACTCACCTCAGCCTCCCAAAGGCGCGGGATTACAGGCTGAGCCACCGAGCCCGGCACCATTTAAATTTTTATAATAAAAAAAATCACTCCAGTGTAGCTGCTGGGTTGATATGTCACCTTGTTTTTCTTGGGGCTTTTTTTTTTTTGAGTTGGAGTCTCACACGGTCGCCCAGACTGGAGGGCAGTGGCTGCTCCCGGCCACCGCAGCCTCGCCTGCTGGGCTCCGGCGATCCTTCCGCCTCAGCCTTCCGTGTAGCCGGAATTACAGGCGCGCGCGACCACGCCTGGCTGATTTTTTGATTTTATTGTAGAGATGAGGTCTCGCCTGCCCAGGCGGGTCTCAAACCCGCGGACTCAGGCCTGTAACCTTCTTGATATGGGATATATAAAGTAATGAGAGTTACCTACCTTACCCTAATCTGTCTTTATGTTAGGACTGAAATATTGGCAAACTTGACCAGGTTTTCATGCACTGGTTCTTAAGTGTTAGTTTCCTAGGGCTGCCATAACAAAATATCACAAACTAAGTGACTTAAACAACAGAAGTTAATTGTCTCACAGTTCTGGAGGCTAGAAGCCTGAGATCCAGGTGCCAGCAGGGTCATGCTATCTCCAAAAGCCCTTGGCAAGGACCTGTTCCAGGCCTGTCTCCCTAGCTGCTTATAGTTCCTTGGTTTATGGCAGCGTAACTTCAGTCTTCACATGGGGTTCTTTCTGTGTGCATATCTCTGTGTCCAAATTTCCCCTTTTTATAAGGACACCAATTATATTGCATCATGGCCATCCTACTCTAGTATGACCTCATCTTAACTAATTACCACAAATCTGTGATGTATTTCCAAATTAGGTCACATTCTGTGGTATTAGGATTAGGACTTAAAGTTATGAATTTTGGGTGACACAATTCAGCCCATGACAGCCTCAGAAAGGTAATAAACAGACACATGTCCTCACACCCCGAGAGTAAAATATTCTAAGTGTAGCCACCCTGCAAGGATGGACTCTTACTAGTTTAGAGTATATCCTGACACCTTTAGTTCTGCTAAACACTATGTTTTACCAATCATAGTTCACTTTTACTGGACACTTACTATTTTAAGATTCTTGTTAAATGCATAAACGTACATTAGTTTATGCATTATTTCCCTTCAAATGAATCTCCTTGACTTTCTCTGGGATACTGAGCATTTTTCTCCCTAGATATCTCAGAATTTCCATTTAGATCATCTAGTAATTATTTTCCATTAGAGAAATGGCTGAAATAGCATGCCTATAACAGCATCTCATAAAACTATCCCTAGGTCATGAAAGAGTGGCCACATGGGCATGGTATCAATGGCACAGTTCTGGGGTGGCATCTACAGGCAGTGCTGAAAGTCTAGGATTGAAGTGGTTATACATGTGTGTGTGTGTGTTCTCTTTTTATAAATGTGTATATACATACACATATTCATATACATATAGAGAAAGATGTACATAAATATGTAATCTGTATATACATATACATAAAAAGTGTATATGAGGGAGGGGGGCATTATAAAGTAAATTTCCAAGAATGTGGGGGTCTCAAAGGCATATATACCTGGGCAAAATTCACGTTAGCTACTGATCCTCAGCTTTCTGGGGAAGGAAAAGTCTTCTTGTATGCCTCCCCCACCCAAATGCACATCCCATTCACACAATTGCTGGGACAGCAGCCCTCTAACACCATAACCCCTTGAGTGATCCCAAGAGATAACAGAAGTTAGAGAAGTTACTTGTCTCAGGAAATGCCTGAAGTTGATTCTGAGGCCCTGTGATAGATAAGCCAGTGTTCCTAGTGGCTACTCAGGTCGGTACCCACCATGAGGAAAGGCAGGATGGAGCATGTGCATGAGGCCAAGACAAGCCAAACCTGTAGGCTCTATCAATGGTAGCTGAAGTCCAAGGCCAAAGGAAATCTTCCCAAATGTGCAGAGTGGAAGAGACTGGAGTAATGTTTACTTTTTGTTCTTTTTATTCATAAGCAAGGAAATAACACTGACAGGTAAATAAAGAAAATGAATGAATATCATTTGTAGTTACTCTGGTTATTTCATGTTTATTTACATTGCCTTAAGGATAATGTTTTTACATCTTTATTCTACCACTAATTTATCAACTAACAATTGGAGGAATCAATTCATAATATTTTTTGTTCACTAAAGCAACATTCAAGTAATGAAGCTAATCTTGCTCTGTGTTCAGATGTCTGAGAGTCATTCTACAGAAGTTCCCTTAAATACATCAACTTTGCATATTTAAACTATTCTATTCTTGGCCAATGAGAAAGATTTATTTTCCTGTTGAACACTTTGGTCATTTTGATGATGTCTCTACTAATAGTGAAACTGCAAGGAATTCATATCCACATCACACTTGGGATACATGCTTACAGCTAAGGCTTATACTAAGTCCTGTCATTTTAAGCCTCTTTCCAGGTAGCATACTTACAAATTGAAGGTTTGTGCTAATGAAATGTCATTTTTAATGGCTCATTGTATGTATTATAACTGTATCTTTCTTACCTGAGTCCTGTATATTGTAGATAATATAAGGATGCATGTTTAAGAATTTTTATGATTGACTCCCTAGAATTGAAGAAAAGTATATTCCTCTTGCAAAGGGGATTACAGAATTTTCATCAAACCATATCACTGAAGAAGATTTTCAGAAGAAACTATTTTGTCAGGGTCTCACTTACAATCTTTCTGATATCTAATGAAATCTGATTTTTTGCCTTCCTCTTAACTTCATAGCCTCTCTTTGGCAGCCTGTGTGAACTACCCTTTCTTGCCCCTTGCATTTTTCTGTACTCAGTAAGAAAAATAAAACACAGAAAACACTCCTCTTTTAATTGACTGTTGCTTTGCATACATCAGGGATTTCAGCTGTTCGAGTGTGTGAAAAATGAAGCAGGAGACATCAGATGGCATGGAGACTCATACTGTTAACATAGTAAACACTAGGAAGGCTGAAAGTGTGAGCCAAAGCAGCTGGGGGATGGAAAAGACAAGAGGCACAGCTGGGAGAACCAGCAAGAAAAAGCAGCCAGAAAACACGAGGGAGCTTAGCAAGGGTTGATGAGCAGCCGAGGAAAACAAGAATCCTAGGGTGAGGATGGGGAAACATGTTAGCTATGTCTTTGCCAATATGGCACAGTGCATCGCAGCCCAGGTATGATGTCTTTAGCTACCTCTGTGATTGCTATACCATTGAGCATGGTTAGTATAGTTTTCTTGCATGATTACTGTGAAGGACTAAACATGGAAATTTTAATAAAAAGACATGCTTTGAGGTTGAGTTCTATTATACTGATACTTTAGTAAACCCATCATGGAATTCATATGGGTAAGTGATAAATAACAAGCATTCATTTATGGATGGGTTTTTTTAATTGCCAAAAATATACCAAGTTGACAACATTTATCATTTGGGCAAACAGAGGGTATCTATAAGTAGCTGGATTAATAACTGGTTTGGGGGGTATATCCAGAAGGAGCTAATTAATAAATTGCCATCTCCCTGGAGAGAGGCCTTTGGTATTTTAACCTAATTCTGTGTTAGTCTAATACATAGGTCTCATTTGGGTAAAACTTTGTAAATGTGTGACCCAGAGTTGGGAGAGAGGGTAAATATAAAAACTGTTAGAAACAGAGCTCAGGACATTGAACATCTTGACTTTTTTTTTTTTTTTTTTTTTTTTTGAGTTAAAGTCTCACTTGGTCACCCAGACTGGAGTGCAGTGGCCACTCCCGGCCACCGCAGCCTCGACCTGCTGGGTTCCGGCGATCCTTCCGCCTCAGCCTTCTGAGTAGCCAGAATTACAGGCATGCGCTACCACGCCCAGCTGACTTTTTGATTTATTGTAGAGATGAGGTCTCGCTGCCCAGATGGGTCTCGAACCCGCAGGCTCAGGCAATCCACTTACCTCAGCCTCCCAAAGGCGCGGGATTACAGGCTGAGCCACCGAGCCCGGCTACATCTTGACACTTAACACAGTGACCCAAATCTAAGAAGCAGAAATGGCACAAGGATCAGTGTAAGTACCCTGCTCCCCCAATCAAATGCAAAAAGACAGCAAGGAGAGATGAGCCTTAACAGCACCATATTTGACAGAGATTTAGACTTTAGTCAAGTATAAGATGCATATATGTCAACAGTATATGTTGCTGGTAATAAAGCTTCTGTGATCTCCGTCTTTCTGAAGGAAGTTAAGAGTCCTGTTCTGCTTTTTGCTGAAGAAGTGCTACTTCATCTAGAGAACTGCCTCTGAGCTTATTCTTTCAGAAGAGAACATCCAACAAATAAAAGGGTCGGCACCCAGTATATCTCCTTCTGCCATCCCTGTTTTCTCACCATTTGTTCATCTTGCATGCGTATTTTGCTCTCCCCTAATCTGAATTCATTCACACTAAAACAGGAAATACTTAAAAGTGTTCAAACCAACCCCACAGCCCAGTGGGGCATAACATTAATCATAGTCTCTCCGTGCCTCGCCCACAGTAGAGTTTTGCTCAATACTGACTGTATTTGTTTATTGAATTTTAATCTCCCATGCTGAGGGCTATTGCCTCACTGCTGGTCACTGGGATGATTACCATTGCATTCCTGTGGCTTTATTGTCATCCAGATGTAGGGTCTGGTATCCTAGGAATGACTCCCAGGCTCCCGTGATACACTCTCTTTGACCATCTGAGTTTCAACTTCCTGTTTCTGTGTATCCAAGGATCTGGGTCTAAATATTCATTTTACTGTGGTCTGTCTTGGTCTTGCCTAGTGGTCTTGAGAAGTGTGGCTCTTACCTCCAGTCACTGCCCAATGGCCAGATTCTGTTGCTGTGACTAGACCTCCAGGTTGGTGATGGACCCACCTTCCTGACTTCACCAATCCATTACTCTCTGCTGATAATTTTATCTCCCTATGACCACTGAACCCAAAAATCCTTCCCCCACCACCACCATCACCAAAATCCAGATAAGGACAGTTTCCTAAATTGGATCCAGATTACCTCGATCATTGGATGCTGTGCTTGGTTGTTGGACTGCCCTCCTATGTTAGGCTTTGTAGCTGGAACAGGCTCTCAGTCTGCTCTGCTCTTGTGAACAGTCCTGGCCAGGGCCCCACTGCCTTCTCTTTACAGTCTTCATGCTCTCTTGAGTTGTGGTAGTTGGTACATAAAGCTATATTCCTTGGATTAGAGAAGCAGAGGCTCAAGGGCAAGAGGAGAGGGGCCTCTTTAAATTGGTGTCCTCGGGTATTTGAAGGGTTGTCATGTAGGGGAATTATTGAGCTCGTGCATGGACCTGGAAGTTAGAACCAAGAACTCAAACTAGGTTGAAGTCACTAAGCCCCTGGGACACAGAAGAATCTTCCTTACTCCTAGCTCAAATTTAGTATCCTCCCCAGCAACAGAAAGGGATTCATTGGAATGGAGGAAGCCCTTCATTATGGAAGGGAATTCAGCATAGGACTAGCAGGTATCAGTTTTGCTTATTGGTTTGTTTCCATTGCAACATAGGTAAATAATAGTATTTACTGGGATGACGTTTGCGTGTGTGAAGTATTGCTGTAGTAGTATACCAGTCATGGCAACCTGTAACGCTGCTCTCTTCTCTGTCTTCAGGGACTGTGAGTGAGAACAGCTTTATTACAGCAATCTCCTCATCTACTTTGATTTTTTTAAAAATTAATTCACTCAATCGGTGAATAAATATTGAATGATTGCTATATTTTAGGTACTGTGATTCATTCAATGCTCAGTACCTTGAACTATTTTGTTTAGCCAAGTGCTTATGACATTGCAGTTAGAGACCAGATGCCCCAGATATTGTAGGAAAGATTCAGGTATCACGTTGGATTGATTTATAGATGTTGTTAAAGTTTCTTCCAAATTTGAGAATCTGTATTTGAGCTTCCTGATTCTATTCTCATACTTGAGTAGATATCTGCCTGCAGATATAGTTTTCAAAAGACAAGCATGAATTTGGAATAGGGTTGCTCAAATCTGTACTACCAAATCCCTGTGTTTAGCTACCCAGAGAACAGGCAGGCACACTCTTGACATCATCACTCCTTCCCCAAAAGAGACTGTTAGGGCATAACTATGAGAAAACACTCCTCTTCTTAGACTTCTCTTTGGCAGTGCCAGCGAGGGCCCAGCCCAGGCCATCTGTCAGGTGCATATCTCATCCCTCAGGGTTTCAGTGTCCCAGAAATTGAGTCCTATTTGAGTTCCTCTGAGTGGCTTTAGCCAGAACACGCCTTCAGGTTCATTTGGCAGAACACATTTGTGAGCTCCCAGAGTTCACTTCTTTGGGCTGTCTTATGAATGTTGTCATCAGTGTTGAGAACCTGCTAATTGTTCTCGTGAAAACTGTCAGCAAAATACGTATAGAGCAGACAATGCTGAGCTTGGCATCCCTCAGACAGTATGTGCAGGTATGGGGAGTGGTCAAATTTGACCAGATCACTGGTTTCAGAAGTTCTAAAATTCCACTCAGTAGGAAAAGAAATCAATATTGAAGGCACAGGGTTTCTGTTTGATTGGGCTAGCAATCACTTACTGTGGTTAATTGCTGTCCACACTTAGAGGTAACCAGGAAGATGAAAGGAGACCTGAAGTACCATTTGGTTAATCACAATTATACTCAGGTTGTCTCAATCAGGACATGGTGGTTTGCAGTGGAGCTAGACAATGTGCTTAGTGCAACAACTCCAGTGATTCCAGCTAAAATTACCCTGGTGTTTGGCATATTTCTTTAAGATTGATCTGGAAAATGACTGATGATTATAATGTCCACATCCTTAGAATTTTTTGGGGGGGGCTCAATTTATAGACCATACAATTCACCCATCTAAAGTATACAATTTAATGATTTTTAGTATACTCACAGAGTCATGCAACCATCAATTTAAGCACATTTTCATAATTCCTTTTCCCCTATCCCTAAGCAACCAGAAATCTACTTCCTGTCTCTCTCTATTTGTCCATTTTGACAAATGGGATCTTATAATATTTGGAATTTTTTTGTGACTAGCTTTTTTCACTTAGCATATTTCAAGGTTCATATTGTGATAGGTATCAGTACTTCTTTCATTGTATGGACGAATAATATTCTTTTGTATGGACATACCACATTTTGTTACCCCACTCAATAGTTGAGGGATATATGGATTGTTTCCATATTTTGGCTATTATGAATAATGCCTCTGAGAACATCTATGTTCAAGTTTTTGCGTGGACATATGTTTTAATTGTTTTTGGTATATACCTAAGAGTCAAATTGTGAGTGAATAGTAACTCTGTGTTTAACATTTTGAGAACTACCAGGCTGTTTCAAAGTGGCTGCATTATTTTATATTCCCATCAACAAGGAGTAAGTGTTCTGATTTCTCCTCATTAATACTTATCTTAGGCCGGGTGCAGTGGCTCATGCCTGTAATCCCAGCACTTTGAGAGTTTGATGCCAGACGATTACTTGAGCCCAGGAGTTTGAGACCAGCCTGGGCATTGTAGCAAGACCTTGTCTCAAAAAAAAAAAAAAAAATCAAAAAATTAAGTGGGCATGGTGGCGCACACCTGTGGTCCCAGCTACTCGTAAGGCTGAAATGAAAGGATCACCCTAGCCCAGGAGGTGCAGGCTGCAATGAGCCATGATCCTGCCACTGTAGTCTAGCCTGGGTGACAGAGTGAGACCCTGACTTGAAAAAAAATAAAAACAAACTTATTATATTAGGCATTTTTATTATAGCCAGCTAGTGAGTATGAAGTGGTGTCTTGTTGTGGTTTGATTTGCACTTCCTTGATAATTAATAATGTTGAGCATCTATTCATGTGTTTTTGACCTTTCATGTATCTTTTATGAAGAACTATATCCTCAAATCCTTTGCCCATTTTTGGTTAGGTTGGTTGTCTTTTGTTATTGTATTATAAGGGTTCTTTATATATTCTAAATATAAGTTCCTTATCATATATTATTTGCGCATATTTTCTCCCATTCTTTGGGTTGTCTTTCTACTTACTTGATAATGTCCTTTAAATGACAAATATTTTTGTTTTGATGAAGTCCAATTTATCTATTTTTTCTTTGATTGTGTGTGTTTTTGGTGTCATATCAAAGCACCACTGCCAAATCTGAGTTCATGAAAATTTATCCCTTTTTTTTTTCTAAGAGTTTGGTAATTTTAGCTCTTACATTTAGATATTTGATCCATTTTGAGTTATCTTTTTAGTATGGTCTGAGTTAAGGATCCAGGTTTATTCTTTTGTATGTGACTATCTACTTGCCCAAATCCATTTGTTGAAAGAAGATTATTCTTTTCCCATTGAATAGTCTTGGCATCCTTGTCAAAAAAACTACATTGATCATATAATTGAAGGAATATACATATATTGGTTTATTTCTGGATGCTAAATTATATTCCACTGATCTATATGTCTCACCACACTGTCTTGATTACCTTGTTTCTTTGGAATATTTTGAAGTCGCGCATATTCTGAAAATACAAAACAATATGCCACTTTTATATTATTAAATTAACTGTCAAATCATGTGTCTAACTTTCAAATCAGACTCTTTACTCATATCTAGTAATAGATATGAGTAATTGAGTCCAAATATATTTCTTCTGATACACAATAGAATTTGACATTTTAAGAAAAATATTATTTTCATTTTATCTTTTTACTGCAGTAATTTGTCTTAGATAATCCAGTCTTGCCCATATTTCTAACTAATCCTGGAAAGTTCTCTGGATTGACCATGATGTCATAGAGAAGTGGAGAGGTTTACAATGGGAACCCACATTTAGATACATCTTTATGGCTAGGGTTTAGAAGGAGGCTTGACTTGAAATCTAATGAAAGAGTAGAACAGTGGTTTGGGCACTCAGTTGTCTGTCAAGTCCCAGTGAAGCTCTGTCCTCCTAGTTTGCATGATTGACAGTGGAAAGACTTGGAATCAGGTTGGAGGAAGATAGCCTATGAGTGTGTGTCTTGTTCTGATCTTTTTTGATTTATTAAAGGAAAATAATAACGTAGCTGAATGTAGTGTCAAACAAAAGGCAGCAGTTTCTCACTTGATAACTGTCAGGGAAACAATAGATATACCTCAAGATAATATAAATATTCTGCTAACTCTGCCGTGGAAGAAAGCAACACACAGTCTAAGTTACTAATATGTGGTCCTAACAAAAGAACAACAGTAGACGCAAATCTAGAAGGCTCAGGTTCTACTCAGTTTGTTATATTGGAGATCAGAAATTGTGCCTCAGTTTGTTAAAGTGATTGAGAGGTTCCGAATCTTAGTCAACAGCAAGGATGTAAACACAGTAGTTCATTCCATCATTCCATCCCTCTCCCCTTCTCCCTTTCACCGAACCTATCATGGTGTCTTACATAAAGTGAATGTTCAATTCAGAGAAGAAAGGGGGATGGAGAAGGGCTGGGCACCAGAAATGGAGCAGAACCACAGAAAGGACTGAGCAGCTGATGGATCAGGAGAGAGAGCACAGGAGACATCTCTATAATCGCTCCATTTCTGCACATCTTCCCCATTTTCATGGCAGAATGCGTGAAGGGACGACTCAGAATTATATCCACATGCCATTCAGGTCACACTGTTCAGACTGCACCAAAGTCTCTGTTTAATAAGAAAGTTTCAGAACAGAATCACAGCTTACTTTAATGTTACATTTTACAGAAAGCAAAAATGTTCTTTTCACACAAATCACTTGTTTTGTTTCAAATTCAGATAACGTGTATTTGAATTTTAATATCACTACAATGATACAACTAGGAAATTATGAAAAGAACAAGTAAATTGATTTGTATTTGATTAGTCACTGACTTCGCTGTTATTTTAGCAAAAGTTTTTTGAGGGGGCTGTGAGCATTTTTAGCAGAATTTTAAAAAATATTTTCACCACTATAGTTTTTTCTCTACTTTGCAGTTTGCTTTGTTCAGGGAGGAATATGAAGCTCAATGTTTGGCATTAATATGCTAGCATTTTTACAGTGAACTGGACAAGTCCCTTTCTTGGTCTATGTCCATCTGCCTTTTTTTTCCCCTAACTTTATTTCTGTTTGGTGATAGGCCAAGAAAGAAGCGAGAGCTCTCACCACAGCATTTTTAAGGGAATACATTGCCAGATATTAAAATACTATTTTTTTGTACAAACACCTCTCTAGGGTAAATATTACCATTGTACCAATAAGGGAGCACATCATTAGAATTTTCACATTGCAGTAATACAGCACAAAGGTTTAATTGTTAAGTTTAATCCAGACCTCAAGTGATAGGAGAGAAAGAGGGAGAGGGAAAGAGAGAAAAGAAAGCAGTGCTTCTGGGGTGTCCTGCAGCCTCTTCTAAACGTGTTACCAGGAGAATGCCACCAGAATCCGGGCTCAGTGAGCTGTACTAAAAATGTGTGGGAAAAAGGGAGGAAAGAGGAAGCTGGGCTTTTTTTCTTCATGTTGCAAACACTCATGAAAACAAAAGCCAATGTGATTTGATTATAAAAATAGCACTTCATCCCCTATGAGGAAAAAAATTGAGTAATTTCCTTTAGAGGTTAAAATAAAATATATGCTGTATTCATGTCATAAGAGTAGAAAACCTGAATCATAATATTTTACACCACCTAAGATTTAGAAATATAAAAGATTTTAAGGAAATCTGTGTTCGTCAGTGAAAATACCTACTAAGTAAACCCTTCACTGGTTCGTGAGAAATACATTATGAAGTTCTTGTTTTGGGAAATCATATTCTTAGTGCCTCTTGTGGGGATGGGAGGGACGTGTGTGTGGGGAGGGGGGGAGAGAGAGAAAGAAAGAGAGACCGACTGGACCAAAGAGGAATCTGTCAGCATCATACTACATGTTTCAGAAGGGTAACTCTACTCTCTTTATGAATCACAAGCTTAGTGGGAATAAAGGCTTTTAATAGAAGCAGCTGAATTCATAGTCAGCTTCGGCATTCCTGAATTAGCTGTCAGTATTTTAACACAAATTGCTGTGTCATTTCTATGAAGTTCCCCTGTTGCTGCTTCAACTGAGCAAGAAGCTGTTTTATTTTATCTGATGAAGTGCCTTCTGAAATTTTATCTGATGAAACGCCTCCTTCTTGCCTTATAAAGATATTTGTGTACTCCCCACACACACACACAGAGAAATACCAAAAAAAATGACCCAACTGAAAAGAAAATCTCCTTGTCAACTTTCTGTATTTAGAAGTTAATATTATACAGTTGACACAGTTTAGCCTTTAGCATTCTAGAAAGCAATTTCCGATGGGCAAACCATGTCTTCCGCCTCGGCCCTCATCCTGGTTATTCTCTTCTGAAGGGGTTGGGTTGGGGAAATGCAGCCTGTACATTAGAGGAGAATTTTGTGATACTATTCATTCTCTGTGCTGACAGAGAGGACATTGTTTGTTCACTGTAATAGGCTTGGCAGGAATCTGTGCTGTGCATACAGAATGGGAAATAGCAGAGCAGTGGGAAATCTCAAAATTCTAAGCAATAGATCAGCTTAGAGATTTTTAAATATATATTGTAATAGCTTCTCCTGACTGTAGATGCAAGTCATAACTTGGGGAAATAGTTTTCCTTTCAGTGATAGTTTTCTTCACATTATATTATGCATGCAATATGTGAAAAAAGTGTTAACGATAGCAGCATGCCTATCTAGATACTATAGTAACAAGAATTAAAATCATAGAAGTCTAGAAATACTTGGTGAACACACTAGACTTGCTTTGATATTGCTCCTTGTACATTAGCATTCACATTGGTGTAAATGAAAATTAACCTATATGCACATCATCCAGTGATTCACAGAAGCAAGTGTGTGCTGCCTAAGATAAGAGAAAAAAGACCCATTTAAAGACGTGCATGGAGGTAAGAGGTACACTGCTAGGGAGACTGAGAGAGAGCCATGCCCCACATGTTCAGAACTTTAAAGGCAACAACTGTGAAAGAAAAGGTTCAAAGCAACGTCAAACCCTGGATTAGCAACTGAACTGGCTATGACTGAGGTCCAATGTTTCTGGTTCTTAAGACTGTGTGTTCCCACCTCTCCCTGAGCACAAGGACAGCACGATGCCCTGGTCTCTGATAGCCCCAGGTGTCTGGGGACTTGGTGTATGGGTGTGTGTGCATGTGTGCCAGGCTACCGGCTGCTGTGTTCACCGACAGAGCACGTGAGCCAGAAATCAGGAGAGCCTGCCTCCAAGCAGCCCTGACAGCAGGTGTGCAGCGGCCACTGCCAACTCCAAGTGTAGCGGCCCTTCACCCTCAGACTTGGAGAGAGGTTTTTCATGGCTTCCCAATCTTGGCTTGTATTTGTAAGAACAGCTCCCTGGATATGTTTACAAAAATGATATGATATAAATGATGAGATTACTAAAATTACAGTTGTAATGGTGCCAGTGTACAGTAGGTCATTAGATTATGGCAAATCCTTTTCAGTTTTGTATGTAGCCTGTGTAAGGGTTAGTCTTATATAACAAAAGCAGATCTTTTACCACTTGTGACAGGAATTCACACATATTGTCTGCTTTGTTTTCAAATTTCTCAGTGTTTTAACATGTATTTGTTTGACAATCTTTTAAAGATGCATTTGTACATCTTTTTAAAAAATATATATAGAAATACGTTTACAGGATGATATTTTCAAGTACCTAACAAAGAAACCAAGAAAAATTACCCAAGATTTTCCCAATCTCTTTCACTTTATTGCTCCTATTGGATACATTTTCGGGGTCTGTTTTAAAATTAGTTTTCATTTGATCATTTTTCACAGCTAAGTTAAGGGTGACAGAGGGAGGTAAGACTGAGGCTGGGCCAGGCTCTTCTGCTCCTGCCAGGGAACTCCTTGGAGGCAGCAGGACTAGAAGACACCACCGTGTGCAGGGTAATTGCTGGCCTATCTGTGACTCTGCAACCACACCTCTGGCCCTGCCTACTTGTTCCTGTTCTGCCAGAATCCCTGGTAACCACTGTACTAACACTGTACCAGCCTAATCATTAGTATGCACCAGTGACAGCCAGCTTTCCCCAACATGTGACCACAGCTCACCAGAAAGCAGTGGGAGCCTGCAGGCAGCTAAGTCAGCATGTGCACTGGCCTCTTGTGTATCCATGTCGCGGGTCAGGTGAGGCCATCTTGAAGCGAGGCATGAAGGGTTCTTGTTTTTGCCAATGCCATATATTGTCATCTATTATGAAAGGAAATGTTTATCAATGGAGGGAATTTGGAGTAGCCACTTAATGGTACTAGTTTATTTAACAGACACCTACAGTGTACCTACTGTGAAGCAAGCAGTGGTTTAAGTACTTTGCAAATATTAATAATATTAGTAATACCCTATTACTATTCTTAGCTATTCCCATTTTACTCAAGAGGAAACTAAAGTTCAGAGAGGTGAGTGATTTGCCCAGTGGGGATAGAGAGAGTACTGGCATCCTGCCATCTGCTCCAGGCTCTAGGCATTAGGGCCTCGTGTGCCCAACCACAAGAGGCCTAACTGTCATGTCCCTTTGGGGTCTGTAAACATGCATGCTGCCCCACAGAGGTACACACACCACGTTATGTTGTCATTTTTGCAACTCTACCCCCCACTTTGACTGACGGTGTTTACATCAGTGGAAGAAGAATCTGTCATTCCTGTTCTTCTAGAATTCACAGTGGGTGCCGGTTAATGCTGCATAGTGAACAGGATTACAGGCACCTCCTCCCATGGCCGTCAGGGTGAACTGTGCTTCTGTGGCATGGACTCAGAGGAACACTGTAGCATGGCGAGAAAGGCTGGGGGTGGTTGCTCTGCTTAACACCTTTTCCACTGGTAGTTCCTGTACCTTTTTACATACCATGACCCTAGGCATAGCAGTGCAATGCCGACTGCCAACATTGAGAGCAGCCACTATTCAGATGGATGTGTCAATGGGATGGACGTTTGACCATTTCTTTCTCCCCCCACTTCAGAATTTAGATAATTGCTTCTGGAGGCCTGATCTTAACCTAGCACTTCCCAAAGTGTGCTGTGAGGGATGTTCATGGGTGCAGCTCCTTACTGTGTCTCAAAACGAAAAAAGAAAAAAAAGGTTTTATTTATGGTCAGGTATGTTTGGGAGACATGGGTTAAACAGAATTAAATTGATTTACTTATTACTGGATTTCTCAAAATTTTCTTTTGAGTCTCCTAAGCAAGGTATACAGTGCAGAATTTCCAAAATGTTATGGTCTCTCAAATGGATAAAAATGTTCATCAACATCACTTGGGCAATGCTGGCTTAAGAAAAGGAGAGATAAGATAATCTGATGTCATAGGAGGCAACCAGGTATTGAAGGAAAATCAACAAGCTACATTTGAGATCCCTGATTTCCAGCCCTTCTTTGAACCAAATAGTCACTGGAACCTTGGAACCTCAGATTTCTTATTTGTAAAATATGAATGATAGAACTGGATTATCTCTAAGCTTTTTTCATCTTTATAAGCTGGTGACTGCTTGTTTATACTCTACCTTGTTCCAGAAGGGCTTTCAGAATAAGATGCAATATACATTATTCATCAAATTAAAAATCAGTGGGGGTAAATGAGGCATAGGGAATATAAGATAGGAAAGATGAAGGAAGGAGGGAGATTAGTATGCAAAATGAATTCTGTGAAATCCTTCGCTTGTTGATGGTGATAGAACCAAATTTTGTTCTGTGCTTTCTAAGGAACAATTTGAAAAGGGAACTGTAATCATAGCTTCATAATTAACAGCATCCTAAGCTAAAAACAAACAGATTTTTCCAAGAGAAACAACTTGTTTGGAGAACAAATTTTCCCCACGGTTTTCAACTCTGTGGTGCGACTGTTTAGTCTTTAGGTAAAAAATTTGACCATACGGCAGGCTGGTACCCACAAGATTTGGAACCTTAGTAGGTATGCTTCATAGGTAACAATGGATATAAGATCCTCACAGTCCAATTTTACTATACGTGGAGATGCCTGGGTCTCGACTCAGGTCTTAGAAAGTATTCTCCAGAATCTGAAAGTGCCGTACATCAGGAGGCCAGGGATGTCAGTTGCTCTCCAGAGTGGATGGTGCCAATGATAGAGGTTGTTAGCATGACCTTCTTTGTGCATCCTCACACTTGTTCTGTGTTTTCAGGACCCCCCCCCATCCCTTTTTCCTCCAGCCATCTCTAACTTCTTAATCTTTCTCTAGAGCCTGGATTTCCCAGCAGCCTCTTCACAGCGGCCTCTTCACAAAATCTCTGAGATTCAGAGTTGTTCCAGGGGTTTTACACTGTTCAGGTTGGGAAAGGTTCAAATCCAAGTTCTATTTTTAAAAGTAATTATTAATAAATAAAATGATCACTTAAATCTGTTTAAGAAAATAATACTATGAGAACCTCTTAGAGTATGCAAAGCTATTAGTGACAGTCACATAAGCGAGTTTGCTTATAGTTCACAGAAACACTATAAACTTCCACGAGGGCTTTAATTAGTTTTATAATTAGTCATGCACTGCTACTTCATACATATAATGGATAACTGATTGAAGACAGTAAGTATAAATGTTATAAGCTACAATCATCTGGTCAAAATTTTTACATACTTTTCATTATGCAGATGATGTTTTTTTCCTAAGCCGGGTGGTAGTTATATGGGTATTTGTTGTATTATTCTTTTTGTAAATCTTATATTTCTTAATATGTTTAGTAAAGCTTTATATTAACCTATTAGGATGTCTGTGATATAAAATTCAGTGTTTAAAAACAAGAAGGGCTACCCCTTTGCGTCCCCTTCCACTGTGGGAGCTTTTCTGTCCTCTCAATAAATCCTGCTTTCTCAAAAAAAAAAAAGAGAAAAAGTAATGACAATCATATACAATTTGGCTTTTTATTGATTAGAAATAAACATCACTCGTAATAAACATTATCCATATCCTCTCTTTCTCTACATATATATGTGTGTATATTATATATGTATATGTGTATGTGTGTATATAATATATATATTTCTATATCTCCTTACATTCTTCCTGGAAGCTGCAACACAGTCAAATGAAACACAGTATATGTTATTTACAGAGAAATGCTTCTAAGCAGCAGCCTAAAACTTTTTATCTTGTCTCATTATTTTATAATTAAACACATAAATGAATGTAGGATGATTATTTTCGTCCAAAATGCAAGATACCCAAATATTAGTTAATGAAAACAACTTTTATCTATTTTGATATCATGACATATTAAATGTGATTTATATAATTGGTCCCCAAACCAAGTATATACCAACATGCCATTTCAAAATTTTGTCTGCAAACCATGCATTTCATTAATAAGGTATTCATTACATAATAAATTTAAAGTAGATTAAATGGTGCATCACTTGTTAAAAAAAAACTCAAAGTAGAATAATTAACATTTATATTTAAATGAACTTGATAATATAATCTTTAATAATCATTTACCTAAAATGAAGTAATTTTACTTAAGTCCCTTCTTATATAAAATTTTAAAATAATTAAAATATCTCTTGTGGAGGTTTGCAAAAATTTAACTATGCAAGTCAAAATAAGTGACGCCTCTAAAGAAGCCAAGAAAAGAGGCTGCAATAATTCTAGGCTGTATTCAGTTTAAAGGGAATCTTGCCATTCTTGAGTGAGTGACTGGTACTTGGATAATATGAGGTCTTGTCAGTTGCAGAATATGAGGTCTGGTGAGTTGCAGATTAAAGGCCAGTGGGACAGTCAGTTGATTAGAAGAAAAGGTCATGAAGGCCCGTCTTGCTGTGTCTCACCCCATCCACATTATAGAAGCATCTCCTGTAATTTCCTGTCCTAGCTCGCGGTGAAAATCACATCTTCAAATATGTTGTACAAATGTGTTATACAAATCCCTATGCTATTTATGGTCTTTACTTATTGAAGATACACATAGATATGTATACTATTTTGAAATATCCATCATAAATCAGTACCATTTTCCCAATAATATATAGGCATTGTTATCACCATATACATTGATCAGTAACATATGGACATTATTTGGATTATCTTGTTTGGTGTGTTTTTTCATTTTCAAGTTCTGATTTTATTATGAATTTGTTTTGTTACAGTAAGTTAGTTTTGCAGCTGGCAAAATTCAAAAGGATTTACATCAGCATCATTATTTTCCAACAATATTAATGTTGCTTGGTTGTTCTAGTTGTTAATTTAAAAGCCCAACTGTCATCAGAGAAACTACGATTTAATAAAACTTCAGTAAATGTCTAAAGATGCATTTCAATGAATATGATCTAAGAAAAAAAAGAAATATTCAGAAATGAAATATTTTTTATATTTAATTGATTTAAGCTACAGCATTTTTCTGAATTGTAACTAGCTTTCATTTTCAAACTTTGGAAGAACAAGTCATTTGTACCAGGAAGTACATGGTAAAGAACTATGTTTGGCAACTTAGAGAACATTTTTAGCATTTGAATTTCCCTATTTATAGTACAGCATCAGGCAGAGTAAAATGTTTGGCATTTCTATAAGGGATGCAAACGCTTTAACATTCACTGTTGTGATCTAACAATTCATTTCAGAGTAAGATGAATCAGTCTTGTTTGGAAAATGTTTTACACAAATATTGGCAAGGAAACTATTACTGCATTTCTGTGAATTTTTAAAATGCAAACTCCCCTAAAGTAAATGATGACAAATTGCACAATGTTTCTTCTTTCTTCTGCATTATTATGGTTCTATGTGAACTGCCTTTTATTACTCTAAGTTCTCACACTACTCTGCCCCATTTCTTGCTTTTTAGATTTTGTTAATCCATGTTGAAATCAGAAACCATGTTTCCAGGTCCTTCCAAATGTCAAATTCTTCTTAACCCAACCTTCCTCATATCCACGACAGACTTTTTACATAACTGAAACTACAGATTACTTCATTAACATATGCCCCTTTCTTTTACATCAGGGAACATGAAGAATAGTAATTTGTAATATTCTGCCCTTAATTGGCTGAACAGTAGAAGAGAAATATTCATATTCTCTCTCTTTTTCTCTCTCTGACTCTCTCTGTCACACACACACACACACACACACACACACACACACACACACACACTTGACATAATGAAAAATAAGCAAACTACATGCAACATGGCATCCTGGATGGGATCCTGGAACAAAAAAAGGGGGGGACACCAGGTACAAACTAAGGAATTCTGAATAATAATAATAATAAGGTACCAATATTGGTTCATTAATTGTAATACATACACCGTGCTAATGTGAGATGTTAATAACAGACCAGAAAAATACAGCAAATGCATTTATAACTAATGTATTAAATGACTGTAGTTGACTTCTGCCTGTTGTGTAATAAGAATTGGAGTAAAAGATGGTAACAATTTCTCCTGTTGTTAAGGTCTTCTACTGAACATAGCCATCTATAGCAGAGGTTGGCAAAATCCAAGTGTCTGGCAAAAGCTGGAGGCCATATCCAAGCCTACCACCTGTCTCTGGAGAACTTGAACACGCTTTGTAGTTATCTTCCAGATGCCCCTGGAAGGATGAGAGGATTCAGGCTCAGATGTCCTGGGCTCCCTTCCCAGCCATTTGGTGTTGGGGGCATTACTTGACCTGTTCAACTTTTTTCTGTATCATTTTCCATATCTGTATAATCAGAGGGTCCAATCGGATTTTTCTCTCAAGCGTCCTGTGTCTTAGAAATTCTGACTCTGGATATTTGTCAGAGGTCTATTTGTGATTGCAGCTGTAGAATTCATTTAATGCCAAAATTTTGGCATTGAAGTAATTTGCACACATTATACATGCACTATATAGTTTATAACATAAACTTACTAATCATTTTTCAGCACTTTTGGACTCTACCAGAAAAGAATTAATAGTCACTGAAAAGAACACAGTTGCCATGTGAGAGTCACTTATATATTAGGATATAGGACTACAGTTTTTTTGAAATCCCCATGTTGAATCTCAGTTCAAAATCATATTAAAATATTAAATTGTACCTAACTTGTGATAAAGTATTATCCATATTGATAATATACTTACCTAGAAAAAAATATTTTAGGCTGATGTACTTTTAGATATGCTGTACTGTACACTTAAATACAATTTAGCTTAAAGTTATTATTTAATATGGTCAGTAGCATTATGTGGTATTTAATTTACACCAATACAATTCTGAATAGTAAGGCCTTTAAGACATTTAAGACCCTGCCAAATAATTATTTTATGCTTATTGAATTAATCATCAGGAAGTTACTCATTGAATAATTATTTCTTGATGTCCTTCGAGCCAGTTATTGTCCATTATAAGAAATTATTTTCCAGCTGTAGTATTTCAGTCCAGGTTTTTGATTATAGACATATTTTTTAAAAGGTTTATTTAGGATTGACTTTAAAGTTAATCTAATAATAGCCATTTGGCTGGCAGAGGCACTCTGGGAAAATATTGAATAGTAGTTCTCAACTTTGACTACTCAGTAAAATCTCCCAACAAGGTTTTTAATGTCCCCAAATGTGTGCCCCAAATGAATTAAATCAATCTCTGGAGGCATTTTTTAAAGATTCCCAGGTGCTTTCAATATGCAGCCAAAGTTGAGAACTACTGGTCTTGAGAATCAGCAAGAAAAGCCTCCTGGGAAGGCCATTCTGTAGTAGAGCTCTCTTGCTTCTTATAATTGCCTGGCTTGAGTAGCTGTGAAGTCATTTAAAGGAGTTCATTTTTAAAGAGAAAGAAGTTTTCCAATACCTGAAAAAAGGAAACACACACACACACACACACACACACACACACACACACACACACACACAAAGCAGCACGTCGTCACTTGCCCTAAATCTCCATTCTACAAATGCCAGGAGAGTTTGTCCTGATTTTGAAAGGATTTAGAAAAAACATCCTTCTCCTGGTGTTTGCTTTGACTTTTGTTTGGAGTCCTAGTTCACATACAGGATCAATGGGCACTAACATGTATTGAACACACCTGCTAACTCTCAGCTGCTGTGCTAAATATTGCTCTAGCTCACAGCCAGGAAAGATAGAAGTTATTCTCTTCAAAATGAAAATTAAAAGTCAGAATTCTATTTTTTTAGAGTGTAGTTGAATATTTAGTCATTTATCTATTCATCCAGTGACCTTTGTCGAATATATATGCTATTCCAAAAATAAGTTTAAACATGCCAGAAAAGTACAAAGGAGTATCCATTATCTGTTGCTTCATGATGAGCTTAGTGGCTTTAAATGAATATTTATTTAGCTCTTGATTTTGTGATTGGCAATTTAGGCAGAGCTCAGCTGGGCAGCTCGTTTCATCTGGTAGACTCTCTCATACAGCAGTGGTCAGCTGTGGTTTGGCTTTGCTGATCTTGGCTGGGCTCTCTCACTTATCTGGAGCTTCAGCTGAAACAAACTGACTGACCAAGCTCTGGTCCTTGTGGTCTCTCAGCCATCAGCAGTAACCCAGGCTTGTTGGGATAATGGAGTTAAGGTTTCCTAGAGAATGCACGGAAGTATTCAAGGCACCTTAGACCTAGTCTCAGAACAGGAACACCATCACTTCAGGCATATTTCTTGGCCAAAGCAAGTCACAAGCCCATTCTAGATTTGTAGTCAACCACAGATAGAAAACTTTAACTCAAAAGAAAAAAAGAACAGAAAACTCTGTCTTGTGACATTAAGGGTAGTTCTTAGGAGGTGGTTATATTTGAGCATGTTTCAAAGATATAAAATAAGTAGAAAATGTTCTTTAGGTGGAGGCAATTGTGTGAGCAGAACCATCAAATTACAATTTCATTAGTGAAATTAGTGAAGATTTCGTACTGAAAAACAAAATGGAGATTGTAAGTAAGCTCCCTAAATATAGAAAATGGGAGTACAGAAGGCATTCAACATGTACTTTCTCATTTACATCTCACTGGTCAAATCTGCAGTCCCCACCCAGTCTCGCTCTACAACACGGCAGTACAGGTGAAGGGACGAAGAGTATGGACCCTTAAAGCAAGTATAACAACCTGGAAGCATTACCATTTACCAGCTGGTTGACTTTGAACAACTGACTGAGTCTCTTTAGTACAGTGAGGAAAATAATACCTCTGTATTAGTTAACTTTTGCTTCCTAACAAACCACCCTATGACTTGTAGCTTAAAAACAACAACTGTTTACTTCGTTTCTGATTCTGTGATTTTATAGTTTGGGCTGGCTTAGCAGGGAAGTCCTTCTGGTTTCATTTGGACTCATGTCTGGGGCTAGCTTGCTTCTGCAGATTGGCTGTCTTTTGGGGGACAGCTGAACCCCATGTTTCTTCATCAGCAGGCTAATCTGGCCTTATTCACATAAAGTATCCTCAGGGTTTCAGAGTGAGAGTAGAAGCATGCAAAAGTTGTGGGATGGGTTCAGATTGACATGCCGTTGCTTCACTGAAGTTCCGGGGTCAAAGTGAGTCACAAAGCCAGTCAAGAATTAAGAGCAGAGAAATATTTCTTGCTGGGAGGAACTACAAAGTCACATTGCAAGAAGTGAGGATAAAGGAAGGAGAAAACTTGTGACTATCTATACAGTCTTATACAACTACCTATATATAGTTCACAACAATCCTCTGAAGAAAAACGTTAAATGTAGCTTGATCTTTCTAGGTGAGGCTCCAAATTACAAGATACTGGGCGCCCAATCTTGCAAGATCGCCATTAAAGTCTCGCTTCTGAAAAAAAAAAACAAAAAAAAAAAACAAAAACAAGCACTGGGCACATCTGAGATGTTCAATATGTGGAAGCTAGTAACTTTTTCTCATACCTGTTAGACATCAGATTTTCAACCAAATTCCTTAATTGCTTGCTTTTATAGATGAGCCTCCAAATGCTACTTACAAAGGTCAGACGGTATGCGTTATTTCCCTGTTGCAGAAAAATAAGTAGGGAAATGCTCATTGTCTATGAGGGTGCATGTATTTTGACACAGACCCCAGGTGCCATCACCTGATGAGGCTGACAGAGCCAGGCAGCGGCTGCAGCATGTAAGATCTCTTACCCAATGTGACGGGTCAACTCAAGGAAAGAACCAGAAACAGTAGAGTACACAATTTCAACTCCAAAAATATTAAAGACCTTTTACAATGGATAACAACCCATTTCAAAACCTATGCAAAGAATGAAAACCTTAATAAATCATTATTGATTTATTTCACTGTTACAGGTATTTTTATAAAACCAGGTAAGTCCCATGTAGTTCTAGAATGATCCATAAATTGCTCTTGGACCCCTTAAATTGCATTTGATGGAGATTTATTTATCTGGCTCTTCAAAAATGGGTAGTGTAGAAATATGGAAAATGTTCATTGAGGAGGGTGCCTGCTCTTTTATGGTTACAGAACTTTCAGGCTCCTTAAAGGATATAAGGATCTCATATGGTCCCTGGGCTCTGCCTCCTGACTTCAGCCTGCTTTCCCCAGTCCACCACCTCTGGAAGCTCCAAGGCCATCAAAAGGGTCCTCTGAGACCTGCTTTTATATCATTTCCAAACACTGAGTTTCCGTTATAGCTATGAGTTTAGAAAGTCTTAGTGGTGAAGTGATTAAGAACCATGGCTCTGATCCTCATCTCTCTCATGTTCTTCCTCTCTGAGTGATGGGGAAGTGATTATATTGAGCCTTTTTCAAAGGTAGAACATAAGTAGAAAATTACTTCAGGTGGAGGCAATTGTGTGAGCAGAACCATCAAATCACAATTTCATTAGTGAAAAACAAAATGGGAATTGTAAGTAAGCTCCCTAAATATAGAAAATGGGAACGTAGAAGGCATTCAATAAGTGCTACAAGAACTGCCAAGGTTACAAACTTTGGTTCTTTATTTCCTCAGTAATGATCATAAGAAGACGTTTATGATTATACAGGCATTCCATCACATTTGGAGTCATTAGGATATTGACAGCAACACAACTGTTGAGTCTCAGAAATTTAGGTAATCAGAAAAGAAAAAGGGAATATAAATTAAATTTCAGCAGCCCAGCACAAAACAGGTTTGCTGATGGTCTTGCTTTTAAAGCCCGCTGCTTACATCTGCAGTCTTCACCCTGTTGCACTCTGTAACATGGGAGTATGGATCACATTCTGGAAAGGCTTCAGTGCCTTTGCTCTAAAGAGTAAATAGTTCGTTTTGAACACTCACTGTTTGTTTTTAAAGTAATGTTTTATGGGCCATGTCGATGAAGTACCTAACATAGTGCCAAGCACATAGTAATAAGTATTTGTAGATTTGATTATGTCTGCCTTTGCCTGCCTGAGGATGATTCCAGTTTATGAAATTTGTGTTGGCAAAGAAACCGGTTTTTGTTGATACTGATAGACCATCTGGGACTCGATATTCTAAATTTGATGACTCTATTTATACATAATATCTTTAAGGGGAATTCCCTATTTTTTGACATTTGTTTGCCAAACTACAAGTTGCATACAAATTTGTGAGCCCAAGATACAAGAATTTTACCCTACAAATATTTTTAATTACGACAGTAGTTAAAAATGCATATTTGCATTTGCAAATATGTGGTACTAGATTTCAAAGATTCCTAAGTAGTCTATGGTTCTTAATATTGGTACTGTAAAGAATTTGTTATAGTAAACATTTTATATTCCACACGTCTTGAAAGCTATCAGAAACACTATTCAAATGAAAGTCATCCACAACATAACCTGTTTCATCTTTCAGTTTTTAGATAATTAGTAAAACATAAATACTAGTTCTATTTCATAAATTTATAGTATTCACACAAGTTTTCACAGGTAGATACTGAGTAATGGACCCCCATTCTTCCACTTTTTAAAACTGTAAAACTTTGTCCCCTTTAGAGGACATATTTTTTGAAAGAATGGCAACCAGAGCCTAGCCTCGGTGGTGTGGAATAAGTTTGCCCCAACCTCACTCCGCTTCATTGCCCCCAAACATCAAGTGGAGTGTTGATCACCATTTTTCACTGTTTCTGTTGTTGTTGTTTGTTTTGTGCTGTGGTTTTCCTAAGGTAGCACTAAGAAAAACGTGAAGTAGGAAAAATAAAATAATGGTTGTGCCATGTCTTTCTTGAAAAATGGGAAATGGAGTGTTTCCTTAAAAAAGGGAAAATATTTGTAGATGGCTAACATCCACCTGGCCTGCCTCACTGTTTGCATTACCTGCTGAGGCCCGAGGCATTGGAGTTTATGATGGTGGCAGCTGCACAGTCTGTGTCTTCTTGGCTTGTTGATAAAAACCTCACTCTGTATGGAACCATGCTTTTTCTAATACAAATATATAATGAGGTAAGAATAGAGGATCCAGAATGAAAGGCAGAGAAAGCACTGCCATCCCTAGGTCAGCTGTTTGCTCTCAGGCGGCCACTTAACTTCCCTGTCCTATTCGTTTCTCATTTGTAGAACACCAATAATGATTTTTTTTACATAATGATGATGATTTTTAAAAATCAAAATGTAAAAACACAACCCTGCCTTAAGTTTCTCAAAACTTAAGATTATTAAGCTACTGAAAAACTGAAATCTGCAATAATGTCTGATAAACTGAAATATTAGACAAAAATATATTAAGAATAGTTTTTACAAACTAGGAAAGGGAAAGAATGGGAGAGAAGGTTCTTTCATCTTTATGGACGAGCAAAGGATTCAGGTCAAGAGACTCATCTTGGGTCATGTGGTGATTTATCAGCAGAGTGGGATTTAATCTCTGTCTGCCAGACTCCTTAACCCATGCGTTTCTACAATACCACGCTGGCATTTTGTTATTATTGATAATGTTATTATTATTGCCTTTTTCTTAGTCTGCTATAAAAAGGGCTAAGTTAGTCTGAGATAATATACCCTTTGTAAAACCATTTTAGTTTTATAGAATACTTTGTGCTCTTACAATTGTGTAAAACTTTGAACCTGAAAGTCATTAAAAAATGGTATATTACTAGACAACCTGAAAAAAAATTTGTGATAATTTGCCACTATGGAATTTTAAAGAAACAAATAATGCAAATAGGCCCTCTTTAAAAATCTTTCCTCACACTTTAAAACTTAACTATTAAAACCAAAGCAAATGGAAACCAAATCCAGACAAGAATCTTGAGATCCAGCAAGATTAACCACATGTGACAAGGGGAGATTGCTGTGTACCCCCAGATGAGAGGCTGCAGCAACCCACTGACTGCTATTTCAGGTCTGATTTCATAAGCGGGTTTCCACACAGCCTAGTAGGCATGACACACATTAGGCAAATATATCACCCAAGTAAGTAAACGTAAGAAAAGTGTGATCAAAGGAGCTGTGAAAGAAACACACAGAGCAGTGAGCAATGGAGGACTTACCCGAGATCTGGCAGAGGGTGGAACTCAACTAAGGAAAAGCTGGGGAGGGGCTGAAGAAGTTCCAGCTAAGGAGGAAGTGACCAGGATGCAGACAGTTCGGGAGTGGAATGAGGTGGGAAGATAAGCAAAAGCCAGATCTTACAGGAAGTATATGATTGTGTTTTCTTTTATCATTTTGATCAGTGGAAAGCCATGAAGGGATTTTAAGCAGGGGGCTTGATATAATCAAATTTATCTTTTAAAAAGATCCCTCTAATCTTCGGCATCCCAAGGCAGGAAGATAACCTGAGCCCAGGAGTTCAAGACCAGCTTGAGCAACATGGCGAGATCCTCATGTCTACAATAAATCAAAAAATCAGTTAGGTATGGTGGCACATGCCTGTGGTTCCAACTATTTGGAAGGCTGAGTTGGAAGAATTACCTGGGCCCAGAAGGTCGAGACTGCAGTAGCTGTGATTGTGCCACTGTACTTTAGTCTGGGTGACAGAGTGAGATTCTGTCTCAAAAAAAAAAAAAAAAAAAGGATCCCTCTGTCGGAGGTTTTAAAAAGGATTGGAGAGCAACAGTGAATACAGGGAGACCAATGGGCTCCTGTAGTGGCCAAGACAAGAGATGCTGGTGGTTTGGATTAGAGAGCTGGCCCTGGGGATGCAGAGACAAGGACCAGTTGAAGGGATGGGGTTGAAAGTCATCTAAGAGATGACATGAAGAGGGCTTGATGTTGAATTGTATATAAGGGAGACTTACAGGGTGGTAAGTAGGAGGACCTGGGATTCGACCTTGTGCAACTAGCTGGAAGTGGCACCATTCACAAAGAGAGGAACCCTGGAGGATGACCCTGAGCAGGGGATGATGGGAAGACCAGACTTGTGCACACTGAGGTGGACAGCCTGGTCCATACCCAGGTGGAGAAGCCCAGACGCCAGCTGGACTGGAACTGCAGCTCAGAATAGAGGCTTGGATCAGAGGTACACATTAGGGAATCAAGGCAGCCTGATGGGACCCAAAGCCGTGGTTGGGAGTAACATGCCCAGGAAGATGATATGCAGCAAGATTAGGAAGAGGGCCTAAGAGCAAACCTTGAAGAACTACAATATTTCACAGTTGGGGAGAGGAGCTAAACTCTGGTGGTATCTTCTCAAATGTGTGATTACTATAGTTTATCATTGTCCTTCTACCCATATCTGTGCCTTTTTCATTGACACATGGATAGTAATGGTTATAGATAGTTTTACAAGATGCATGTCTAAAATTTAATCTGATTTTTTTATATAGAACCTCCCCAAACTTGTGCAAAAACTTTGCAGTCTCGTGGATGTGAGTCCACTGATATGAGCAGGCAAAATTCTTGATTGTTGTTTATCATTTAAGTGATAGAAGTGAAAAATAATAATAATAAAGGTCTGGTAGGTCGATCCAGAGGCTTAATTAGTACAGGTTTACATTATAGTTAAACTTGCTAGTTAGTTCCCAAGATTTCCTGTGTCATCACACAACACAGTGTGTTTCCATGACATTAAAATTCATCTCCAGGCTCAGAAGAATCAGCTTCTTTTAAAAACTTAGTGTATATATAAAGTATTCAAATGTATAGCTAGTATCTGATTATTTCTCTTTGTTTTTAGAGCTATATTAAATTCAAATGATAAAATATAAATCATAATAGCAGAATCAGCTGCTTTGAATGATGTAGGATGCAGATTCTTCTTAAAGTATTTTTTTGAATAAAACAAGATTTTGTTAAACCAGCAAGGGAATCAGCAAAAGGGAATTTATATTTATTGGGTGCCTATTCTGGGCAAGGGCACTGAACTATGCACATTGCAGAAGGTACAAATGGAATCATTTATCAAATACACTTTTCTATGCTGAATGAGAAACTGAAATACTGAAGATACTGAATGGAGCTGACACGCAAACATAGGCACATGTTGGAAGGTTGGCAGAATGTGTTATCAATATGGCTTAAAGCACGAGTCTAGACCAAACAGAAGTGCCTCAAAATAGTGGTAGTGCCCAACTGTTTATCCATATGTCAGTAGGATTTTTCCTAAAGATACTGCAGCTGACTTCCTGGCCAGTACTCTTAGTATCATGTGGTAATAATGGAAGGAAGGAAGGATAAGATTACTGACAAAAGATCCCAGGCTGTAATGTGTCCACTAACATTGAATGGATGCCTCCTGCAATGTAACTCCCATCTCAAGCCAGATGCGAATGGGAATGAACAATAGCAAGAGACCCAAAAATTTTACCATTGCCGACTGAGGACCCTATGCCAAATAAGCGTGGTGTTATTCCCAATAAATGGCCTTCAAAAACCTCAACCAAGATTGAGATACAGCTTCAGACATTAATATCTAGCCTCCTTCTGCTGGAAATGGAAAGGAACAGCCAAGATTGCAAAATCTACAAATGGAGAAGTGCTCTCTGGCAGAAGCTTAGAGGCAGCCAGAGGTCAACAAGGCACAGGATGCAAAACGCTTTATCTGCAAAAGTAGCTGGCACTGTGAATCCAATTAAAACCCCAACATGTGCCTATTGCATAGGGAACTATAGGTTAAAATAAAGCTGCAACTGCACATGTTCATTTATTATCTGTTAACCATTAGTAGTTTCAACCTTAAAGAATATAGGACTATATGCAGTACTATTCTTAGTAAAGCTGCAGTGATATGCATTCATTCATTCCATCTATATTTTTTACTAAGCGCCTGCTCTGTTATAGGTGCTGTAGTTATAGCTGCAAAGACAACCGAAAGCCTGTGCTCTTGAAGGTTATATTCTAGAGGGCACGCATGCAACAATAAACACAGAGGTCAACAAATAAGATGCTTTCAGGGTAATGGGATGAAGGCCGAGTGTGGGGGGATAGACAGGAGGGTTCTAGAATAGTTGGTCAGAGAAGGCTTCTAACAGCATGATGTTTGAGCAAGACTGAAAATGAGAAGGAACCAGCTGTATGATAACCTGAAGGATGCGCATTCCAGGAAATAAACAGCTAGTATGAAAGTTCTGGGTGAGGCCAGGCACAGTGGTGCACATCTGTAATCACAGCACTGGGAGGCCGAGGCAGGAGGGTTGCTTGAGCCCAGGAGTTTGAGACAATTCTAGGCAACATAGCTAGACAATTCTAGGCAACCTCATCTCTACAAAAAAGGATTAAAAATTAGCTGAACATGGTGGTTCATACCTGTAGTCCCAGCTGCTCAGGAGACTGAGGTTGGAAGGATGCCTGAGCCCAGGAGGTCAAGGCTGTGTTAAGCCGTGATCATGCCACTGCACTCCAGTACTTGGGTGACAGAGTGAGACCCAGACTCAAAAAAAGAAAAAAATTTCCAGGTGAGGGGAAGATTGGTGTGGTCAAGGTCTAGAAGGAAAAAGCCCATGAAAGGTCATGGTCAAGAAGACTAAGGAACTGGCTAAGACTGGGGTGGTTGGGCCCACCTGGCCCATGATAATCCTTCAATGAATGATGGTCAAACTGAGCTAAACAAAATGTATCATGTCCATTTAAGCAATGAAAATCAATAGAAAAACTGAAATCACCTAAGGAAAAGTTATTGTCATAATAATGTATTGATTTCTAGTATACTCTTTACCTCTAAGAATTCTGGATCATTTTGCAAGTGGATAGATAGCAAATATATAGATCAGCTTAGATATATATGGCTTAAAAACAATGGAATGTGAACCTCAAGTCAATAACAGACCAGGATATTTTATAGATTTCTTACTGAAATTTTTATATTTGAAAGTAATTTCAAATAATGCTGTTTTAATTTCTGTAATAAATTATAATAACCATAGAACTTTTAGATTAGTATTTTGAAGGTTGTAGAGAAAAATACATAGAAATAATATAGCAAACAATTTTTAAAATAGCTCCAAAACCATATCTCCTGAACCTGAGTCTCAATGTTGTGAGCTCAGCTATCACCTTCTAGACTAGACTCAATAACATGATTTGTTTTGACCTTGTCTTTAAAAATATACATAAGCCAAAGTTTGGTTATATGAATCCCAGTGTCAACTCATTGTGTGGGAAAAAGAACGATGAGCTATATCTGTTTTATATTGTCATATCCTGATTATACTGTGTTCCAGTACTACAAAAGAAGTAAGATGAAATTGCACTTGCTAGTTACAAATTGCTAGTTAGAAATATGAATGAAGTTTTCTCAATCTTAACCATAGAGTCAAATGCCCTGGGGACACATTTACAAATATCAAGATCCAGGCCCTATCCCAGGTGAATTAAACCAATTTTTGGAGGGCTTATGCCTGAGCACTGGTGTACTGTGAAAGTTTGCCAAGTGATTCTAATGTGTAGCCAGTAATCTAATTAAAAGGAATTGTATAGTTCCCTATAACCTTTAGGATAAAGTTGATTTTAGTCAACTGAGTCTTCACATCTCATATCTTATCATCCAGATACTCCCTTCATTATTTCCTTAGAGATCAGAACTTGTGGTCCCAAAGACTAATTTGGTGGGAAAGTCTTCTATTCTTTCCTTCCATTTTTCTTTTATTCCTTTCTGTTTTGAAAGTGAATCTTCCTTCTAAAGCATTGTCTGGACATCGAGAACATTTTACATTTATAAAGGAATAGTCCATGGTAATTACATGTAAAGTTTCATGTATCTATTTTTCAGAAATTAATACCTGCTTCTAAAAAAATTGAAGTTTTTATAATAAAGACACATCCAAGATTTTTTAAAACATTAGAAATAAAAAGCTTATAATTGGCATTGGTATAGAGAGAGGAAAGAAAGAGCTAGACTAAGGTAATTGCAATAATTGAAGATAATTACCGCTTTGAGCTTCCAGCCAGCCATGTGAAGAAAAAGGAAGAGAGGAAATATGATTTTATGTGGATAGTTTAGTTTTTATCAAAAGAGGCAAACTAATTCATCAGGAAAGAAAACCTTCTTCTAAGCACTAAAATCACTGAGTTTACCACACAGACACATAAAGCCTTATGTACCACATAATAGTTTTACAAAAACTTCAGATAAATCATGACAGTTTCTTATATTAATATTTTATAAAAGCCACTTTTTTATTACATTAATAAGTTAGGTTCAGCTGCCACCTAAAATAGCCCCAGCTCGTGACAACAGGACCATACTGGCCATAATACTGGAAGATGTTAGTATTCCAAGTTAGCTGTGGCAGGAAGATATCCTTCAATTAATCTGAAAGCCATATGAATGAATAAATTAGGGGACAAGGGGTCAGAACACCACTGTTAGGAAACATGAAAGATTGGAATTTGATCTGTCAGCTCATCCCTATCCTTTTTAATTCTTATAGTAGTAGTGTTATACAGTCTTTGGGAGAGTATTAATAGTTTGGGAATTATACTGAAATCATACACCTTGGTGTCTTAGACAAATCTTGACTGTGGAATCAAGGACTTATGATAGATTAATGAATGTCACAAAATGCCTTACACTGTTCTTGATTATGTTCTCAGTGAGGTGAAGCAGAGTGTATCAGTGACTACTAGTGGATGAATTGTCCCTAAAATCTGCTTGTTCCTGATACACTATAACATACTAACTTATTAAGAAGTAGAATGAAGTAGAATTTTGAAGAGTTCAGAGAAGGGTCTGAGAAATATAATGTGAAAAACTATTCACAATAGCAAAAACATGGAACAAACCCAGATGCCCACTGACAGTGGACTGGGTAAAGAAAATGTGGTACATGTGCAATATGGCATCCTACAAAGCCTTGAAGAAGAAAGAAATCACGTCCTTTGCAGCAACATGGATGCAGCTGGAGACCATCATTCTAAGCTATCACAGAAACAAAAAACTGAATACCACATATTCTCACTTATAAGTGGGTACTAAACATTGGGCACATGGGAACAATAGACACCAGGCACTGCTAAGGGAGGGAGGGAGTGGGGGATAAGGTATATAAAAAACCCCCATTGGGTACCATGCTCATCACAGGGATGGGGTGGGAGCTCAAAGGAAGCCCAAGTCTTGCCTTCACACAGTCTACTTATGTAACAAATTCCCGTACCCCATGATTCTAAAGCTTTTTTAAAAATTAAAAAAAAAAAGAAGAAGAAGGCCAGGCACTGTGACTCAAGCCTGTAATCCCAGAACTTTGGGAGGCAGAGGCAAGAGGATTGCCTGAGCTCAGGGGTTTGAGACCAGCCTGGGCATCTTGGTGAGACCTCGTCTCTACAATAAATTTTTAAAAATAAGCCAGGCGTGGTAGCATGCGCCTGTGGTCCCAGCTACTTGGAAACTGAGGCAGAAGGATTGCCTGAGCCTAGCAGATCAAGGCTGCAGTAGCCATGAGTGTGCCACTGATGGCTGAGCAACAGAGTGAGATTCCGACTCCAAAATAAATAAATAAATAAAATACACACACACACACACACACACACACACACACACACACACACATATGTACGTATAATGTGAAAAAAGGCATCATCCTCATTTAAGGTATAATAATGTATTGTTTTGTAATCAATATCTAGAAATCACATAACTGTTATAAACAAATGTTTACTAAAAGAACTAGAATGCAGCCACATAGCTTGGATTATTTAATCCAATGAATAAAAAGGATAAATACTAACTTCTTTTCTCAATAGCAATGACTAGATGTCTGTGGCTACCTTGATTTCCCCATGTAAGTTTTTTTTGGTCCTGAAAACACCTTTTTTGGCCCATTTTGTAAGTATATTCTTGACATTTTCTTGTAACAGAGGCATGAGAAATAAGTACTCGCCCAGAATCAAATTCCACTGTTAGACTTCACATAGCATGCATTGGCAGAGTGGTCACCATGGCTTGTAGTGCAAACCTCACACCTCTAAGAGGCCACTCACATGAAGTCGATGTTCAGCACAACCAGATCTATGCAAAGCTTCAGTGGCAGAGAAGAGTCAACTCACATCCTGACTCCATATGCAAAATTTGAGTTCCCATGTTTTATTATGTAAGTTCTTAATAGAACCTTGTACTCCATAAATATTCAGGGATATATGTCTTTTTTTTTTTTTCTCTTTTTTCCATTTTTATGTTAGATTCAGGAGGTACATGTGCATATTTTTATATGACATATTGTATGATGGTGGGGATTGGGTCTTAGGTAGCCCATCCCCCAGATAGTGAACAGTGTACCCAATAGGTAATTTTTAAACCCTAGACCTCCTCCCTACCTCCTCCATTATTGGTGTTTCCAGTGTCTATTATTTCCATCTTTGTGACCATTTAAGCTCCCATGTATAAATGAGAACATAAAGTATTTGAATTTCTGTTTCTGAGTCAGTTCATTAGGATGATGATCTCCAGCCCCATCCACATTGATGCAAAGGACATAATTTTATTCTCTTTTATGACTGTATAGTGTTCCATGGTATATATATATATACCATATTTTATTTATCCAATCAATTGTTGGTAGGCACTTAGGTGGTTTCATGATTTTGCTATTGTGAATATTGCTGCAATGAGCATACGAGTACAGGTACCTTTTTTGTATATTGATTTATTTTCCTATGGGTAGATCCCTAGTAGTGAAATTGTTGGGTCAAATGGTAATTCAATTTTTAGTTCTTTGAGAAATCACCATGCTGTTTTCCACAGTTTACATTCCCACCCACAGTAAATGGATGTTCCCTTTTCTCCATAACTGCGCCAACATCTGTTATTTGACTTTCTAATAATAGTCTTTCTGACTGGTTTGAGGTGATATCTCATTGTGGTTTTAATTTGCATTTCTCTGAGGATTAGTGATATTGAGTATTTTTTCATATATTTGTTGGCTGCTTATGTATTGTTTTGAGAAGTGTCTATTCATGTTCTTTGCCTACTTTTTGATGGAGTTGTTTGTTTTGTTTTGTTTTGTTTTGTTTTGTTTTTTCATGATGAGCTATTTGAGCTCCTTGTAGATCCTGGATACTAGCCCTTTGTCTGAGGCATAATTTGCAAACATTTTCTCCTGTTCAGTAGGTTGTCTGATCATTCTGTTGATTATTTCTTTTGCTATGCAGAAATTTTTCAGTTTAATTAAGTCCCATGTGTCTATTTTTGTTTTCATTGCAATTGCTTTTGGGGGTATTTGCCTAGGCCAATGTCCAAAAGATTGTTTCCTAGGTTTTCTGCTATGATTTTTATAGTTTCAGGTTTTACATTTAAGTCTTTAATCCATCTTGAGTTAAATTTTGTATATGGTGACAGACAGGGGTCCTGTTTCATTTTTCTACATACAATTAGCTAATTTCCCCAGCACCATTTATTAAACAGGGTGTCCTCTCCCCATTGTTTATTATTGTTGGCTTTGTTGAAGATCAGTGGATTGTAGGAATATGGTTTTAATTCTGTGTTCTCTATTCTGTTCCATTGAACTGTCTATTCTTATACCAGTACCTTGCTATTTTGATTACTATAGCCTTATTGTGTAATTCAAAGTCAGTGTGATACCTCTGCATTTGTTCTTTTTGCTTAGAATTTCTTTGGCTATTTGAACTGTTTTCTGGCTCCATATAAACTTTAAGATTGTTTTTTCTGATTCTGCAAAGAACAAAGTTGGTATTTTGATCAGGAGTGCATTGAATTTGTAGATTGCTTCCGGCAGTATGGTCATTTTAACAATACTGATTTTTCCAACTCATGAACATGAGATGTGCTTCCATTTGTTTTTTGTTGTCTGAAATTTCTTTCATGAGTGTTTTGGAGTTCTCTTGAAGAGATCTTTCACTTCCTTAGGTATATCCCTGAATAGTGTGTGTGTGTGTGTGTGTGTGTGTGTGTGTGTGTGTGTGTGTCTAGTGTGAATGGGATTGAGCTCTTGATTTGGTTCTGGCTTGAACATTGTTGGTGGGTAGGAACACTACAGATTTTTGGTCATTGATTTTGTATCCTGAGACTTCATTGAAGTCACTAATCAAGTCTGGAAGCTTCTTGGAGAAGTCTTTAGGGTCTTCTAGGTATACGATCATGTCACCCACAAGTAGCGATAGTTTGATTTCCTCCAAGAAGCTTCTAGACCTGATTTGGATGCCTTTTATTTCTTTCTCTTGCCAGATTGCTCTTGCTGGGACTTCTAGTACAGTGTTTAATAAGAGTGCTGAGAGTGGACATACCTGTTTAGTTCCTATTCTGAGGGAGAATGTTTTCAACTTTTCCTAATTAAGTATGATGTTGGCTGTCAGGTATTTTGTGTATGGCTCTTATTATTTTGAAATATGTTCTTTCATTTTCCAGTTTGTTGAGGGTTTTAATCTTGGAAGGATGCTGTATTTTGTTGAATGCCTTTTCTGCATCTACTGAGATGATCATATGGTTTTTATTTTTACTTCTGTTTATGTGACGAATCATGTTTATTGATTTATGGATATTGAACCATTCTTGCATACCTAGAATAAAATACACTTAGTCATGATGGAAAATTTTTTTGATATGCTGTTGAATTTGGTTTGCTAATATTTTGTTAAGGATTTTTGCATCTATATTCATCAGGGAAATAGGCCTGTGGTTTTCTTGTCTCCTTGCCTGATTTTGGTATCAGTGTGATACTGGTTTCATAGAATAAGTTAGGGAGGAGCCCCTCCTCCTTGATTTTCTGGTAGAGTTGGTACCAGCTCTTCTTTGTACATCTGATAAAATTTGACTGTGAATCCGTCTGGCCCTGGGCTTTTTGTTGTTGATGTTATTGTAGTTGGGAGGTTTTTTATTACTAATTAAATTTCATTGCTTATTACTAGTCTATTCAAGGTATCTATTTCTTCCTGCTTCAGTCTTAAAAGGTTTTACATTTCCAGGAATATGTCCATTTCCTCTAGGTTTTCCAATTTGTTGCCATAGAGGTATTCATAGTAGTCTCTGATGATCTTTTTGTATTTCTGGATATTGATTTATATATCATCTCTGTCATTCCTGATTGAATTTATTTGAGTTTTCTCTCCTTTTTTTCATGGTTAACCTAGCTAGCAGTCTGTCCATTATGTTTATCCTTTCAAAGAACCAACTTTTCGATTCATTAATCTTTTGTATCACTTTTTGGTCTCAGCCTCTCATTTAGTTCTGCTCTGATCTTTGTTATTTCTTTTTTTCTGCTAACTTTAGCTTTAGATTGTTCTAGTTCCTTGAGGTGCAAGTCTAAGCTTTTAATATCTGATTTCTCTGTCTTTTTGATGTAGGCATTTAATGCTATAAACTTTCCTGTCAAAACTGATTTCTTCCCCCCAGAAGTTTTGATATGTTGTGTCACTATTTTCATTTATTTCAACAAATTTTTTAAATTTCTGCCTTAATTTCATTCAAGAGTGAGTTGTTCAGTTTACACCTAATGGTATACTTTGGGGAGCTCCTTTAAGGTTGCTTTCTAATTTTATTCCACTGCAGTCTGAGAAGATGTTTGGTATAATTTTGATGTTTTTAAATGTATTGAGACTTACTTTATGGCCAAGCATATGGTCTATTTTGGAAACCGTTTTGTGTAGAGATGAGAAGAATGTATATTCTACAGTTGTTAGATGGAAAGCTCTGTAGATGTCTATTACATGTTTTCTTTATTTTTAAATTAACATTAATATCTAGTAACTTCAACACTCCTAGACGTGGCCTGCACTTTTTCTCTAAGCTTAACACAACACACTCCTAAGATATGCCTCTTTCAGTCGGCTAAGCTTGCAGCTTCTCCATAGACCACTGTCTGCTCTTCAATTTAGTGCCTTTAAAATGCACCCTGCAGAAAGGGAGTGAAAGCATAGCATAGAGAAGTGAGGGGGGAGGGGTGTCAAAACTGTGCCCTGATAATTGCATTCATTGTGCAACCTGAAGACTTTTCCTGTGCTCTACTTTCCAAAGAAAATGAAAATTGGGGTAGAGTGACCATATTGACTGCCTTGCATACACAGTGCTTTGAACCCAGAAGGGGGAAATGCTATCATTAAATGTTAGTTTCTTGAATCCATATTTTAAGGCCTTTCCAAAAAAAGAGACCTTCTTAATACTGTAGTATATAATGTAAGTTCCATATATGATCCTCTAATTTGGAAACCACCATGACATTCAAAATATAAAACTCGGCCAGGTGCACCGGCTCAAGCCTGTAATCCCAGCATCTTGGGAGGTTGAGGTGGGAGGATTGCTTGAACCTAGGAGTTTGATACCAGCCTAGGCAACATAATAAGACTTCATCTCTACAAAAAAATTTAAAAACTAGTGAGGCACAGTGACATATACCTGTAATCTCAGTTATTCAGGAGACTGATGCGAGAGGATTGCCTGAGCCCCGGAGGTTAAGGCTGCAGTGAGCCATGTTCATGCACCCCAACCTGGGTGACAGAGTAAGTCTCCTCTCAAAAAAACCGAACAAACAAAATATAAAACTCTTCACATTATACGCTAAGACTTTTCACAGGCACAGTGTTAACTCATAACTTCCACTTTATTGATGACCTACAAATAGAGGAAATGGAAAATCTTGAGGAAAGAGATGTGACTTTCATTAGCTATGAATATGTTCAAAGTTGCATTTGTTTCCATACATGAGTTCTTATAATCACATTCACTATGTGGCTTTGTAAGAAGAGTTGGAATGCTGAGTTCTTCCTGTGGACTTCTGGAGTTTTACTGCTTCTGCCTATGGGGACCCAATATAGGATTCAATTTTTCATTTCACAGGGTAAACCAGGGACACATGGAAGCTCGTCTGCAGAGCCAGTGAGATGGAAAGGGACAAGGAAGGTGATGCCATCTCACACTCACACAGAGATGGAGCAATCCTCCCTCACTGCATGAAAGACCCTGAGGTTGGGCAGTACATAACTCACAAGCTCTAGACCTGTGTTCTTGAAAGGATTTCCAACAAACAACCTACTTTGGGATCATTTGTGATATGTAATAAAAATGCAGATTCTTGGGACCCTCTCTAAATCTATTATACCAAACTACCTGAGGCCTGAGCCTCAGCATTAATAAATGCCCCAGGTGTTACAAAGCAGGACTGGGAGAATGTCAAGGAATGAGGGATTCTGGAGGGCATCTTTGCCTGGAAGAAAGGCAGGGGAAAGGAGTGAAGCCACAGATGGAGAGGCAGGTGCACTGCAGGGACCTGCAGGCCGTGCACTCAGATATGAATCCAGGCTAGTTACCAGGTGGGGCCACAGTCAAAACACTCATCACTTAAGTTGACAGAATACTCTTGCTCAGAAGTGAAATACTATTCTATACTGCTGTGGTGTCTCTACTTGAGACCCTCCAGTTTACCCCATATTGCTTTGTATATCTAGTCCAAAGTCTGTTGTTTCTCCAGGGCATTACCAGCCTTTGAAATGAACAAGAACCTCTTCCAAAGAACATGACTGATTCTGATCATTCAATTTCATATTCAGTCATGTTGGACCGTGTCAGAACAGGATCTCCACAGGTGTCACTATTCTGTTGTACCGATCTTCCCCTACCTCTGTTGACATAGTTCTGTCTTTCCTAAATTGGGCAAAGAAGGAGACAAAAACCTATGTATTGGAGTATATAAACACATACATATATTTATATGTCATTCTTCACAGAATTAAAGCCAGCCAAAGGAAAGTGATAAAGCAGGAAAAAATTACCTGGAAAACCCCCCAAGTCTATTTCCCCACATCCTGTCGCCCTCAAACACTCAGGGCCCCTGGGTCCTGGCCTCAGCCCTACCATCCTCCTCCTTCCTCTCTCTTTTCCTTACAAGGTGACTTGGTCTGTTGCCAGTCGTTGATGCTTTGGTGTGATTTAAATGCACGTGTCACTTCTTTCATGAATATTTGCTTTTTTAAGCCTTAACTGTAAAGTGAAAGAGTTTTCTTCCATTTAGAATGGGGGATGGGCTCTATACAGCTCTCTCTGGTTCTTGGAATCCAGCCCATCCTCGCAGGCCTGCCGGCCCTGGCTGTGGTCAAGTGCACGCGTGGGAGGAGGTCCTTTCCACCCCATGAACATGCAAAGGCTGTCTTTGGAATCCACCAGACACATTGGGGACAGTTCTCAGCTTGAAACAACATCAGTCCAAGGGCATCGCAGCTGCACCAATTCCGCGGAGCCTCTGCTGCCAAGCTGATCAGAGTCAAGATGCAATTAGTGTGACTAAATGTTGTTTCTCGTGCAACATGGTAGAAGTGAAAGCACTGGAGGCTTCGCAGCCCCCCCAGTTTCAAAAGCTTGGAGTTCAACAATAAATTCTTTTTCATTTGTGGTCAGAATACATCTCTGCAGTAGGAATGTAATCCTAAACATTTCTCACCTTATGCAAAGTTTAATTACAGCAGCCTGGTGTACTTTCCTATTCATGGTGTGATTAGAAGACAAAATTGTGCTTGGCACATAGTAGGTATTTAGCAATTATGTGTTTAGTAAATGACCACATGTCAGAGAGTAAGAGAGATCACCAGAGGTATATCGGTCAAGAAATCAAGGAAACCAACTCAAGGAACAGACTATTCTTAAATAATAAAAACAGAGAGCTTCTCTGGCATGTCTTATAACATTTGGATCATCCTCGCCTTATCAAGTACAGTAATTAGAAATTAGGTAGATCCCTTTCAAATTTGCTATCTACTATCTCTGTAAGGTTTTCAAAAATTCAGGCGTGTACCTTTAAAAAGCCTCAGAAACTTCCCAGGAGAAATGTTTCCTTTCTTCGTTACCTGGACATGCACCATCTGCATATTTTGGTTCTGTCCTTGCATTTCATTAAAAGGCTATTGCAAATCTGAATTGTAAATGTGTAAATATGCCAACTTCATGTTAATGAAAAAATAAAGAGCCTCTTAAGTCAGACCGGCAGCCAGTGCACAACGGTGGTGTTGCCAGAGTGCAATTGACGTTTTGGAAGGGCTGTCGGGTGGATTCCTGGCACTGCACGCCAACTCGAAAGGCTGCCTGTGATTTTTCTTCCTGACATCCACTTAGCTGGGGTGGCCTCATCGGGTTTGCCTGTGAATTACTAAGACTGTGCTTTCTGGGGAATTGGAGCTATTGATCACAGTGAGAATTTAAGGTTCTTGCTGGAGCAGCATTAGCCTTTGTGTGGAAAGTCCTGAATTTTTGTCTTAGACTCTAGGAATCATTGGAGACTTTTATAAAATAATAGAAGCTGAAAGTTGGAAGGACATCTTAGAAATGACTATATTTTTTGAGAAGGGGGAAGCGAGACATGGGGAGGTTTGGACTCATTTCAGGTCACACAGCAATATTGTGGCAGCAAACAGAATAGAACTCGGCCTGTGCCTCCACATACCAATGATGTATCCACTCTTTGCCCATTTTATTAGACTCTGGATTGATACAGTGCTGTCTGATAGTTTAAGTTCCTGCAGGGGAATCAGAAAGGCTCCTAGGATACAGAAGCTCTGACCTTATCATCACATAAACTTTGAGTAAAATGAAGGCCAAGTTTCAGCACCAGGGACAGACTGGCTGTATATGGATGTCCACACTAGTGCTACTCCACATGAAGTCCACAGACCTGCAACCTAGACATCACCAAGGAGCCAGTGAGGAAAGCAGATTCTTACCAGGCATGATGGCTCACAGCTATAATCCCAGTACTTTGGGAGGCCAAGGTGGGAAGGTTGCTTGAGCTCAGGAGTTTGAGACCAGCCTAGGCAACATAGCAAGACCTCATCTCTAAAAGCAATTAGTCAGGTATGGTGGTGCTCACCTGTAGTCCTGGCTACTGTGGAGGCTGAGGTCAAAGGATCGCCTGATCCCAGGAGGTCGAGGCTGCGGGGAACTGTGATTATGCCACACTCCAGCCTGGGCAACAGAGTGAGACTCTGACAAGAAAAAAAAAAAAAGGAAGGAAGGAAGGAAAAGAAATGCAAACTGGCTAATCAAAGTCTACACCTTAACAAGATCCCTGGATCATCTTAGAGATGTGTTCAAGTTTGAGAAGCACTTTTCTAGAACAGTCTTCTCAAGCCACAGGGTGCATCACAGTTACCTACAGGGCTTGTTAAAACAGAGATAGTGGGGCACACCCTCAGAGCTTCTGAGTCAGGTTCAGAACTCTGTGTTTTCAACATGTGCCCAGCTGACCAGGACCACCCTTTGAAAAGCTCCACTCTGCAAGAATCATGACCCCATCCCTTCCTCCAAAAGGGGCTTGGGATTCATCACCCTTCAGGATCTGTGTTCCCAGCCTTCTCCTGGCCGAAAGCCTAGAGGCTAAGACCTGAGAACATACATTTTCAAATACAAGTTCTGACTTATTCAAATCAAGCTAGTCACTCTTGAGCTATTTCCCCATCCCTTAGTAGTTCACAACACCACCAATAAATAACTTGGAAGGATGTGTTTTGAGGATTTGAGTTCTATTTCTTTAGGACTCAGAAAGTATTTCATCTGGCTATTTTGTTTTATTTTATTTTTTTAATCAATATTTTTTATTATGATTTTGTGGGGTACAGTTAAGGGTTAGGTGTACAATTACATTTCATTCAGGCACCCTGTTGATAAGAGGTGTTTCCCCATCCCCAGACAGATATTTGCGACTGTTAATCCCATCCCCCCCCCCATAGTTTCCCAGTACCATCAGTCATTTTCTTATAGTATTACATTGGATGTTCAAGGTCCATTATATGAGTGAGAACATGTGATACTTGGATCTTTGTTTCTGTGAGAGGTCACTCAGTATTATAGACTCTAGTTCCATCCAGGTTGCTGCGAAATTCATGATTTTGTTCTTTTTTATGGTTGCGTAGTATTCCTCTGGCTATTTTATAACATAAAGAATTATTGGGCCAGGTGTAGTGGCTCATACCTGTAATCCCAGCACTTTGGGAAGCCAAGGTGGGAGGATCATTTGAGGCTCGGAGTTTGAGACAAGCCCGGGCAACATAGCAAGACCTCGTCTCTACAAAAAATTTAAAAATTAGCTGGGCGTGGAGGCGTAGGCCTGTGTGTAGTCTCAGCTACTCAGGAGGCTGAAGGGGAAAGATCACCTGGGCCAGGAGGTTGACGTTGTAGTGAGCTATGATTGCACATTGCACTCCAGCCTGGGCAATAGAATAAGTTCCCATCTAATATAACCATGATGCTTTAAACACTGGGTCATCAGTTGAGCTGCACTCCTGCCAGTGCTAGGTAGAATATTAACTCTATTAAGGCAGCAGCTCTTACCATGGAAGTACATCAAAGTGTGTGGTAGAGACAGCAAAACGCTTTATCTAACCCAGCCCTTGCTCACAATGACCAGTGTTACAAATTAGAATACCGCTCTTGACATTCCTCTGAAATGTGACTTAAATTGTTACCTGCTCTTAAATTCTGCTTCTCCAATCGTGAGGGTTTACTTCTCCCAGAATAAGCATCTTTCAACATGCAACCTCCGTGAGGTCGCGGGCAGTGGAGTGTTTGCACACGTTACAGGGAAGCTGATCTTTTAAATATCATGAGCCACAAGTAGGGGATTTGATGAAGAGGCATTAATGTCAAACGGTGCTTTTCTGAATCTCTCAGCAAAGAAACTGGAGTTTGGTTTTGGTTAAGTCTTTCATTACAAAAAAAAAAAAAAGTGGTTAAATCGCTGTGCCTCAGAAGCTGAATGAAAACGGTGCAAAGCAATGATTAACAGAGTGTGACTGTAAATAGTCCGGTCTCAGTAAACTGGCTGCGTGTAAACACCACATCCATCACATCATGGCTGGTGGGATGGCTGTAAAGCCCTCCAGATCCGTGGAAGGAGATTTATGATGAATGCAAGGCTGAGAGTGAGTGGTGGCCAACCAGAAGGGAGTGAACATTCTTCTCGCTGGTGCCCAGACAAGTCCTGGTAGAGTGAAGTGAAGACTGCTAGGAAGATGGGCATGGCCCTTGTGTCCTCACAGGTCCGCCACTGACCCAGGTGGGCCAGACCCTGGGAGTTATGAATACGGTGGGACGGAGTGCCTGCTGCACAGTGTTCTAGTGTAGAACATTCTAGAGACAGAGTGAGGAACCCTGGAGCTGTGTGACCCTAGACAAGATGCTTAACTGTGAGTTCCAGTTTTCTCATCAATAAAATCGAGTCAGTAACACCTCGATCAAAGGGCCAGAAAGATGAAATAACAAACAAGAAAGAGGCTGGGACACAGTGTCTACTCATGTAGGTTTTGCTGTGTTTTTGTATTTCAAGCCTGTGAGTCAAAACCCATGTGTAGCGGCCCTTTTCATGACCCCTGAGGAAACCTGGGTAAAGCCAACGTAATTGATTATGTGCAAGAAGTAGGGGTCTGTAGGGACCTAGCTGCCTCTGCCAGGTGTACCAGGAAGCATGCTTTTGTGACTCCTTGTGTCCCTGTCAAATTTCAGCATCATTCGAGAAGGCTGAGAAAAAGAATTTCTCCTTCAAATCTTATCATCTTTGAAGGCCTGTTCAATAGGCATCTCCTCTTGGATTTTTTTTTCCCTTCTCTTAACTATTAACTCAATAAATATTAAGCACTTCCTGTGTGCCGCACGCTAGAGCTGCAGCTGAGGACCAGATAGGTGTGTTTGAAGCTCTTCCCTCCTGGCACATTGACCAGTGGAGGAGACACTGGAATCACTTCAAAATTTTAATGTCAAGTAGTGCAAGGAAAGAAAAAGCCTCTAAAAGATGGACCTCAGGTAAACTCAAGAGATGGGTGGGTTTCCACATCAGAAAAGCTGCTCCAAGGAAGTGGCATTTAAGCTGGGGCTTAGAGGATGGTTTGGCTCTCATCTGATGAAAAATGCTTATAGGAGGATCAAGAATGCTAAAGCCTCCTGTTTCCTGTGAGAAATGTGAGGCCCAGCCCCCATGAGAGAGGAAGGGGCATGGCTTGTATCAGGGTCCCAGGAGCTGGAGAAGGTATGAAGCAATCGTTACTGAGAAGAGGTCAGAGGAACACCAAGTTGAGTGGGGGTGGTGATTCGTGTGCAATGACACCAATATTGTGATGGTGTGAGCTTTCTCAAGATGGCTGCTTCGGTGACAGTTCAGAGAAGCCAGGGGGCTGTGTTTGTTCCAGAGTGAAGGTTTTGCCTTAAGATGTCCTGGACCTATTTTTTGAGTTGTCTGCTTAGTGTGCTCATCCCTTTCATTCTCCTTCTCTCCTTTGCTGTATGAATTATGAATTAAACATGCATTTTGAGGGTCTGCTTGGGAATCTACTCTCCATTCTTCTTACTGAAACATATATTCAGTTAAAATGTCCTGACTGGCTCCTATTTTCTGGGTCATGTCGATGCTGGGAATATGGTGGGAAATGAAGTGGATACATCCCTGCCCTCAAGAACCTTTTAAATTAGATCAGATGAGCAAGATGGAAAAAACAGAACCAAAAGCCCAGATTGCACACTTTCTGAAACATTCCACAAAGTGAAGCCCCTTTATCTGTGTTCCTTGCCCAATCTGTGTAGAACGTACCACGCAGCCTAAATAAAAGCATGTCTCAGAATTCTGTTGTAATGCATGGAAGATGTAATTCTATGAGGACCACACTCTTAGGCTGGGCTCAGTGACTCACGCCTGGAATCCCAGCACCTTGGGAGACTGAGGCAAGAGAATTGCTTGAGCCCAGGGGTTAGAGGATGTGGTGAACCATGATTGTGCCACCGTGAGAGAAATAGGGAGAGAAAGGGAGAGAGGAAGGAAAGGAGAGAGAGAGAGAGAGAGAAGGAAAAGAGGGAGGGAGGAAGAAAGGAAAAAAGAGAGGAGAGAAAGAAGGGAAGGAAGGAAGGGAGGGAGGAAGGAAGGAAGGAGAAAGAGACCAGGCTTTTATACTCTAACCCCCTCCCCCTCTCTCCTTCCATCTCCCTCTCTCTCTTCTCTGTCCTTCTCTTACTCTCTCTCAATTTACTATTGAAAATGAACCTTGAGAATTGGCTTCCAAGTTAGGATATGAGGAAAAGCAACCTTGGAAGACATTCCTTATCCATCAGATTCACTTGTCTAAAGGCAAAAGCGAAATGGCAAGGCTTTTATAAACAAGAAACGGTATTATTTCTGTGATGTAAGTTTAACGTATTCTGGAAAACAAGTGGCAGCCACACACATCCCTCCCCCCAAAGGGGCCAGCTTTCCTGTTTGCTGTGTGGATCAATAGGCTTGGTATGTACAAAAAGTAATCAGGTTATGCTGACAGACAGCCGTGAGGATTTATAACTCGCTCTCAGAACGAATGCCTGGCTCTTTCTCCCATTAGCGGCAGGTCTTGATAACAGTGTCAATTTGGTCTGGTGACGTGAAGGCTTGCCAGCTTTCTCTCACTTGTGTTCACGCTTAAGCTGCTGCAGAAAGAAATGTCAAGATATTGCTCTGTAGGAACGTTATACAATGATTCGGGAAACTAAACAAGCAAATCTTACCTTCACCACCCTCTACTCTTTGGGCGCGTTCTCCCCCAGGCTCGGTGAAGGCTTGAATTAGAGAGATCTTGGTGACAGTGTTCTCTGGGCAAAAACCTCTGTACCTTAGCAGGATGGAACAGCAAACACTTGTGTGGGTGAGTCCTGTGTTTACAACAGACACTCATTCATACAAAGTTCAGTGTGGCCGGCTAGTCTGTCCCAGAGTCCCTTTCATCTGAAGAGACACCCACCTGGACATTAAAACATTAGCTCAAAATTCTTTCAGGGGACTCAAGGGTTCTGTTAGGAGGCTCACTGAACCTTAGCCTATGTGTCCATTATGGTGTTCACAGGACAAAGAACCCCACCAGAGTATCAGCTCCCTGGCCGTTGTTAAATTTGTTTGCTTAATTTGGGGCCCATAAAGTGTCATTTTACCATATGGTTCCCACACCTGGAAATGACCATGAAGGAGGAATTCCCACTGGGCTTGGGTCCTTGACCTTCTGTTTCATCAGCCATGAAAGTGAGGGGTCATGAGAGGCGGTGGTTTCTATCACACTTAATTATGAGTCGACTGCAACCACTGTAAAGTGGCAATGATTATCATTAGGACCTAGACCTGCTTCAAAGGAACTATAAAGTGCCTGTTTCCATAGCTAATCTCACTGACCATCCCACCTCAGCCAAATTATTATTTATAGTTTGCTGTGATCAGGGCACCTACCTATTAAGAGTGTTTGGCCAGCCTGAGTCTGTGGGTTCGAGACCCGCCTGGGCAACTTGGCGAGCCCTCATCTCTACAATAAATCAAAAATTAGCCGGGCGTGGTAGCGCGTGCCTGTAGTTCCAGCTACTTGGAAGCCTGAGGCGGAAGGATCGCTGGAGCCCAGCAGGCAAGGCTGCGGTGGCCAGGAGTGGCTACCGCACTCCAGTCTGGGCGACAGAGTGAAACTCCAACTCAAAAGAAAAAAAAGAGTGTTTGGCCAAGGAAATAAATAACTGCCCTTTGGTCTGCACCTTTCATTACTTCCATGTGGATTTTGTTTTCTTTCCTATTGCAATTGATCTTGGTGGCTGATATTCCAGGCTAATGAAGAAAATTAAGGCCAAGCCTAAGGCACAAACAAGAATAATTGAGCATCTCTCCTTGAGGAATCTGCAGATTAGGGCTGAGAATAGAATGATGCTGCCACCTTGTGGTGAAAAATGGCACCTGCTGTTAAAGTAAAAGGCTTTTTTCTAGTGATTAAGTCACTTTCTTCATTGAAATCATGAATGAGTGAATATAAAAGGATAAGAGATCAAGGAGCTTTTCATCCAAAATAACTATCTGGACTAGTTTCTGAAAGGATCCCCGATGGAAGTTCTGTAACCTCAAGCCCTGACCTTTCTCCAGGGCCAAGTGACAAGTTCCTGTGATAGTTTGAGGTTATATAAAATTGGGGTGAGCTGGGAGGGGGTGCCACTGCCTCTTTTAGAGCAATGTCATATGTTTGTATTAAATTATGGTCTCCAGCCATGATTTTACATCAATTTAGCAATCATGAAGCTTAGTCTGTTGTAAAAATAATTGATGGACAACTATTACGTTAAATCTGTGATTACAGTCGTACAGTGTTACCATCTTCTGCAGTTCATCTCAGCAGGGTATTCAGGTGACATAATCAAATTGATTGAGGTACAATAAAAATAAGTCGTCCTACTTTGCCCTATATTGAATAACTCAAAGAGTATTTACAAATATTTTTGTCTGACAAAGGAATGTTTTTTTAAACTTTGAAGGTATAGTATTCTGTATTCTAATGCAAGTTTATTGAGTCAGGCAAGAACAGAACTGAGAGAAATAGACTTAAATGTCTTCATGAAAAAAAATTATGGGAGATGCTCCCCCATGCTGTTCAGATATTTCTGCAGGTAGAGATGATTCTGGATCGTCAGGACATATCACTTGATATCAGCAGATAATAAGATGATCCATGTGAACAACAGTGTCACGGGATAGTGCAGGCTTCGGTAACTTTTCCCCAGGGAGCCTGGTTGACAGTGCAGGGTCTGGAAAATGCCATGATTATAGCAGGCCCTTCCTATTCAGGGTAACTTTCTACTTCCCAGACACTGTCTCAGTCGCCTCTTTTCTCCCCTCACACTAATCCTTAGAAAAGCCTTCTAAGCCGGGTTCGGTGGCTCAGCCTGTAACTTGGCGAGACCTCATCTCTACAATAAATCAAAAAATTAGCCGGGTGTGGTCGCGCGCCTGTAGTTGCAGTTACTTGGAAGGCTGAGGCGGAAGGATCGCCGGAGCCCAGCAGACAAGGCTGCGGTGGCCGGGAGCGGCCACTGCACTCCAGTCTGGGCGACAGAGGGAGACTCCAACTCAATAAAAAAAAAAAGAACAGCCTTCTAGCCTCAGGGAAAACACTGCCTCCTTCACCACCGATGCTCAAAATAAGCAGAATGAAGACCTTCCCAGCACTGCATTTAAGGGTCCAGGTCTGGGGACAGAGCCTTGGACATTCCCCAGTCCCCTCCAAGAGAATGGGGAACAGAGTCAAGAGTCATACATGTGTCTCTGCACATATGAGGAGGAACAGTCCATGTATACACATGGGGGAGGGGGCAGTCCATCTACACACAAGTAGGAGGGGTGGTCCCTCACACACATGGGGGAGGGACAGTCTATCAACACACACAGAGTAGGGGACGGTCCATCTACACAGACAAGGGGGGGCAGTCAATCTAAACACATAGGAGAGGGGACACTCCATCTACCCACATAGGGAGGGACAGTCCATCTACACACAAGGGGGAGAGATGGTCCATCTACACATGTGGGAGAGGGACGGTCCATCTATACACATGGGGGAGGGATGGTCCATCTACATATGTGGGGGAGGGGACAATCCCTCTACACACAAGGAGAAGGGGACAGTCCATCTACACACATGGCAGAAGGGACAGTTCATCTACACACATGGGGAGGAGACACTCCATCTATACACAGGGAGGAGGGGAGGTCCATCTACACACAAGGGTAGGAGACAATCCATCAAGACACATAGGGGAAGGGACAGTCCTACACACATGGGGGAGAGGACAGTCAATCTACACACACAGAGGAGGCAACTCACCATGTATACACAGGGGGAAGGAGAAGTCCATCTACACACAAGGGGAGGAGACAGTCCATCAAGACACAAGAGGGAGAGGACATCCATCTACATATATGGGGGAGGAACAACCCGTCTACACACACAGGGGAGGAGATACTCCATCTTTACACGGCGGGACATGGCAGTCCATCTACACACATGGGGGAGGAGACAATCCATCTGCACACAAGAGGGAGAGGACAGACAATCTACACACATGATAGAGGGGACAGTCCATCTCCACACGAGGAGGGGACAGCTCATCTACAGTCTTGGGAAAGGGGACGGACCCTCAACACACATGGGGGAGGAGACAGTCCATCTACACACATGTAGAGGCAGTCTTGGCTCGATTGCAGATGGTGTGCTCCCCAAAAATTTAAGGGGAGAACCAGCAAAATTATGTAAACACAAGTTCAGGGAAAAAAAGAGATCTGGAGAGAAGAGCAGTAGGACACGGATCCTCTTCAAAATGGGAATAATCTCACCCAGGTGGTCTGCTGTGAGGATGGAAGATCACATGTGTGTAGACGCCTACACACACACACACACACACACACACACACACTCTCTCTCTCTCTCTCTCTCTTTCTTTCTTTCTCTCTCTCTCTCTCCCTCTCTCTCTCTTTCTTTCTTTCTCTCTCTCTTTCTCTCTCTCTCTCTCTCCCCCTTTCAGACACACACATACCGCCTGCTCTCCAAAAGGGATTAGTTCGTGGCAGCTGCTACCATGGCCACCCTTGCCTCACCGGTGCTGCCCACGGCTGCTGAGACTGGTGCTGCCGTGGTCCCCCTGCAGAGCGGCACTCACAGGGCCTAGGGTAGACCTGCTGGGCACTTGGATTTTTCGTTCCTAGGGACAAAGAAACATGCACCCAATGATGATTGTTCTGTTCATTGTGAGAATTTTGTCCATGGTGAGAACTTCGGGAAAAATCTTTCGGTGGCTTTTTAGAAAATTCTAATCGAAGGGGAGTAAGCCAGGAGTTTTGACACACATTCTTTGAGTTCCATCCTCTTTTTGGTAGCTGGTAGTAATCCCCTTTCATTCTCTTTCTCCCTTCACTGTGCTCATAGGCTGGGCACCCCGAATATTTCATCATATTCTATCTGCCTCCTTTTGGTGAGAGAGAAGAGAGAAAAAACAAGAAACATGTTCAGAAGTGGAGTGAGAGGTGCTTGAGATCCCACGCCAGGCTTGCCAGATGGATCTCTGGCTTTTGAATATCTTACCCACTCTTTCCTAAGAACCTGGCACTTTGTGAATAGGCGTGATTAATCTGTCATGTGAACGAATGGGTCAGTGGATGAGGGAACAAATACCTGCGCAAGAGACACCTCTGGTCTGTGCTTCCTAAAAACATGTCGTGCTTTGGGCTTGTATATATAAATTTATTTTCCATATTTTCATTGGTCACCATGATTTAAATGTTTGCCTGAATGTATCTTAAAACTTCTTGTGGTGCCAGTTTGTAGTCTCAGTTTAAAGTGAATTATTCTTTGCAGCAAACCGTGAAGACACGGTGGTTATTCTCATTCAGTTATAGCTGTCTGGGGGCAAACATGCCCAAGTAATTTGACCGTTCGTTACTGCATGCCGGTAGTGTTTACAGGCATAATATACAACAAAATGTAGGAAGAAGGAAGTCCTTGTTACACAGGAAGTTCTCCACTTATATAATTATAGAGCATTAGAAGGAGATTTCGTGTTGATTCAAAGACTGAGGAAAACAATCATCTTCGTCTCTCAGAATTCTCTCTGCCTACATTGCAGGTAAAAGTCTATTTTTTCTTCAGCTCTTTATCATTCTTTATCAAAATGGGTTTTCCTTTCCCCCTTTCAAGGTGCACTCTGCTTTGTTGGTGTTCGCGCTCATGGTGGCGGAATACCATGACAGCTTTATCACTGAAGCAAGTGGAAGTGTAACATTGACAGTCTTTTTCACGAAAGATGCTGTGCTATTGTCAAAAGACAAAAACATACATTTGCTGTATTCATGACACTTGAGGTTAAGCGAAAGGCTGTTTCTTTTCATTTAGAACGTTCTAGAATTGAGCAAAGCATGTTCTTTAAACGAGGTGTCTCTGGTGACAGATAACTTGATATACTACTCTATTTTTTAAATATCTGTAACTCTTACAATGTTGAGCAAAAGAAGTCTGACCATTTCCGTGTAGAAGCATTGTAGCTGGAACAAGGGTCAGTAGCCCCTGGAGTCTGTGTCCCTCCCCCACTAGCCCTTCCCCCCTCACCCCCCAGGGAGGAGGAGCTTTCTGGAGGGGGGCGGGGGGAGGTTAAGAGCACAGGCTTTGGCATCTGAGACAAATGGACTCCACCCTGCCACTTAGCCCCTGTGACACTGGGGGAAGTTACTTCTCTGCTGGGATTCCGTCCTTCTCTGTAAAAGGGGGATTAACAGTGCCTCCTACAGAGGACGGTGGCGGCAATTAAATGAGGAAAGCATTTAGCAGAGTCCCTGGCACATACAGGTACTCAAATGTACTAGGTGCAGCTCTTAAGCTTAACTTGCAGTTGTTTATAAATAGCTCTTGCCTATTCCTGGGGATGTATTCTTAGCACATACTTCAATCCATTCATTTGAAAATGCACACATTGGGGGCTCACAGCGGCTTAGTGAAAACCAGTCCTGCTATTTTCAGGCATCACATACTCAGAATAGGTGTCATGCAGGAGAATATAAAGATTTTCTATCTCATTAGTTGCATCAACCTTCAACTTTCTTACAGAACCGTGGATTTGGGGGAACTGGGGAGATAAGAGATAGCGGGGGCGGGGGTTGCGGGTGATGAGTTGCATTTTTGCAAAACCTCTATAAGAATTGTTTTATACTGTTGTGGCTAAATTAAAGAAAAAAAGAATCCAGATAAACTTGTATTTATTTGCTAGGGATTACTTGGAATGTTTATTTGGAGACATTGAGAATTCATCCCAGCTGGGCTTGGTGGTTCAGCCTGTAATCCCAGCATTCTGGGAGGCCGAGGCAAGTGGATTGCCTGAACCCGCAGGTTCATGACCAGCCCAGACAACTTGGCGAGACCTCGTCTCTACAATAAATCAAAAAATAGTCGGGCATGGTAGTGGGCGCCTGTAGTTCTGTCTACTTGGAAGGCTGAGGTGGAAAGATCGCCGGAGCCCAGCAGGTCGATGCTGGGGTGGCCGTGAGTGTGCCACTGTACTCCAGCCTGTGCAACAGGGTGAGACTCCAACTCAAAAAAAAAAACAAAAACAATCCATCCCCCAAGTATATCAAGCAGGTAGAAAGACACCCGTTGCTTCAGATACCGCACTAGGCACTTGTATGTTTTCGCTTTATATTTTAAGGGAAAAATAGAGGCCTACAGGGATGGTGGCTCACACCTGTGATCCTCCCCCCAACCACCACTTTGGGAGGCCGAGGCAGGAGGATCCCTTGAGTCTAAGAATTTGAGACCATCCTGGACAATGTAGCAAGACTGCATCTCTGCAAAAACTTAGCCAGATGTGGGGGTGCACATCTGTAGTCTCAGCTACTCTGGAGAAGGATCACCTGAGCCTAGGAGGTGGAGGCTGTGATGAGCCATGATTGTGCCGCTGCATTCCAGCCTGGTGACAGAGAGAGACCTGACTCAAAAAAAAAAAAAAAATGGAAAATAGAGGGGCCTTGCCCTGAGGGCTCCTCTGCAGCCTGTGCTCACCTCCCTGACATTGCTCCGAAGTCTTGCTCCCGACTGGAGCCTGATGATGTACCTCTGCCACTCTGCACAAGAAGTACTTTCCCAACACTCTGGTCTCTCTGCAGGACTTGGCCTGCTGCCCCCATGTCGCCACCTTCGAAGGCCTGACTTACCCTCTCAGCTTGTGCTAGTTCCTGCTCCCGCCATGGGACCCACGGGGAGCGTGCTGGGTGACGGACAAATGCAGATCGTCCTGTGGGGGAGCCTGGCAGCTGTCGCCATATTCTTCCTCGTCACCTTCCTCATCTTCCTGTGTTCTAGTTGCGACAGGTAAGGGTCAGAGCGTATCTACGGGAACCTTTAAAGATAGACTGTTCCAGCCCACGGGTGGTGGCTCACACCTATAATCCCAGCCCTTTGGGAGACCAAGGGGAGAGGATTACCTGAGCCCACAGGTTCGAGTCCAGCCTGGCAACTTGGCAAGACCTCGTCTCTACAATAAATCAAAAAAAGCCAGGCATGGTGGCATGCACCTGTAGTTCCAGCTACTTGGAAGGCTGAGGCAAAAACATCGCCTGAGTCCAACAGGTGTGCCTCTGCACTCCAGCGTGGGCAACAGAGTGAGACTCTGACTAAAATATAAAAAATAAAATGTATTCCCTGTACCCAGAAGAGTTTTTATATCCAAAGCAGTTGTGAATGGAATTCCCCCTACACAGCCCCTCACAGAAATACATATATTAATGATTCACTTACTTCTCGCTGCTGCAGAAGTTCACTCTTTAATATATTAGTTGATTGAAAATCTACGTTTGACATTGCTGGACAGCTACTGCAAAGCCCTTGTAGTTTAAGCTTCCCAGAATGAAATTCTTGCTGTTCTTCTGAGCACACCCTTGTCAAAATGTATTCTGTCTCTTTCCACCTGTGGACATTTTGAAACCTAAGTGTGGTGTGCATTTTTTACCATCACCTGCAAGTTAACTGAGAGTTTTTGCTATTACATGTTTTGGGGGACTCATTTACAATGAAAGATTTGAAATGTAGAGCTACCATTTCCTAAGAACCAGATCCATTTTCCTAGGGGAGAGACAGGCTATAATGGGAAATAATCACCCGTGGCTTTTTTTAGAATTATACTTCTGTCTCTTTCCTGTCAGTAGCCCCCCAAAAGAGATCTTTGCTCAGAGAGAAGTAAGTTCTTTCTAATCAGGAGTGATTTTTTCAAGACAGTCAGGAAATATTACAAAGCTCACAGCCCTCCTGTGGGATGGATGTTTCTGGGGCCAGTGCAGACTAGCTGTTAGCCAGCCCTGGCCCCAAACTCTTCCTCAACCTCGGAAGAAACGCCAAGAGTGTCACTTAAAAGTCTGAGATGGGTTCCTTCCCAAAATCTGTCAGGAGGAGAAAAGCCAGACTCTCTGACCCCAGGTAGCCTCTGATCCCTGCCCAGTTTGAACCCAGGCCGGGTTGGAGTCTGGCCAGAAAATGAAGAAACCAAGGAAGCAATGCACGGGCTCTCCTTGGATGGGGTGGGCTTGTGTCTGCAGTTTTCATGCTACCACTAGATGTCACTATTGCTTTGTACAGTATGTCAATGGTCCGTGGGTTTTCTCTACAACTGATGGCTTTCTTTAGACTGTCCTGAGTAAAAACAATTTCTATTTTTACTTGACAGACTTTTCCATAGACTGGAAGTACATATGACTCATTCTGAGAGCATGTACCCTTCCCGGAATGCCAAAATTTGTATTTTCTTTATTTTCTCCAACCCACTGCGGTGTGTGACTTTGCAAAGACTCTAAGTGAGATGAGATAATTGTCTGGATTTTCTAAAGAAAAAAAAAATGGTGTAACTCATTCCATTATTCTAGGTGCAAACAGTTTCTACTCAGGATCCTGCCTCAGTCCACTTTTTGTGAACTTGTATTTTTGTTCCTGGAAAAAGGGGTGCCCGGAAGAGGTGGACAGTCCCTTGCTGTGCCCTGACCTCCTCTTACCCCTAGCCCCTGCCAATGGGCAATCAAGTAACTCTCTGGTTTTTTTCTCTCTTGACAAAATAAACGTGGTTCTTAAAACAAGAGCTTTAAATGTTGGTCAGGATTTGGATAGGAAAGGGTGGTTCGTGTGTTTGCTTCTAGGGGGCACATTTGACATTACAACAATATTTTCTTTTCCATTTCAGGGAAAAGAAGCCGAGACAGCACAGCGGGGATCATGAGAACCTGATGAATGTGGTGAGCCCATGTGTGCATGCCCGGGCGTACGTGTGTGCGCCCATGTGTGCATGCGTGTGTGTGCACATGTAACTTAAGACATCAGCCACTTATCTAGTTCCCATGTGCTTATGACCTGAGTGGCACTGAGCAGAAGTTAGCCGTGGCTGCCTGGGGTACGTCCTTTCTGTAGGCTTAGCGTCACTGTGGCTAGAGGCCTGTGCAGTTAGCCAGGTTTATCAGGAGAACTTCTGCAGTGGATGCCAGATTGATCCTTAGATGGCTCCATCCAACTGCAGGGATGTTTCTTTTTTGCCTCTGCCCAGTTCCAGCTGGTGTATGAATTTGCTGGAACTGTCATAACAGAGAAACACACATGGGGTGGCTTAAACAATAAATCTGTCTTTCAGTCCAAGAAGCCCAACAATCAATGTGTCAGTAGGGTTGGTTTCTCTGAGGGCTCTGAGGATGGGTGCATTCCAGGCCTCTCCCAGCTCTTGGCAGTTCATGGCAGTCTTTGGTATTCTTTGGTTTGTAGTACATCACCCCAGTCTTTGCCTTCATCTTTCTAGGGTGTTCTCTGTCTTTCCCATCATCTTTCCTCTGTGCATGGCCAGCTGTGTCCAAGTTTCTGCTTTTTATAAACACATCAGACATATTGAACTAAGGCCCACTCTAGTGTGTCTTCACCCTAACTAGTTTCATCTTCAATGATCCTAGTTCCAAATAAGGTCACATTCTGAGGTACTGGGGGTTAGGATTTGGATATAACAGCTGGTCGTAAAGCTAATGGAACCTGGGACTCACAACACACGAGGCATAGCCTGACCCTGCTAGGGTTTCCCTGGCCCTCAGCATCTTACAGGGTCCTAAGTATCTTCAGGTAGGTGCTGGGATTCCATCTTGGTGAACAGCCTGGAAGTGTCCCTGTTCTGCCTTGTCCTCTCTGGCTCAGGGTCACACTTAAATGACAGAGCAATTCCAGCAACCTGGGATGGGTCCAGCCTCATATCCACAGGGCTGAGTTCAGAGGCTTTCCTGGACCCCATGTCAGTACTGAAACAGAAGATGCTTTCTGTTCAGGATGTAATTTTTCAAGGTCAAGCAAAACCTGGCTGGGGAAAGAGGGTGCAGACAAGGAGGTGTGGATGAGTCAGGTACATAACATGAGGTCCGGTGCAAAATACGCAGCCGGCAGACACATTCAAAGTTCACCCGTGGGCCGGGCTCGGTGGCTCAGTCTATAATCCCAGCACTTTGGGAGGCTGAGGCGAGTGGATTGCCTGAGCCCGTGGGTTCGAGACCAGCCCGGGCAACTTGGCAAAACCTTGTCTCTACAATAAATCAAAAATTAGCTGGGCTTGGTAGCACACACCTGTAGTTCCAGCTACGTGGAAGGCTGAGGTGGAAGGATCACCGGATCCCAGAGGGTCAAAGCTGGGGTGGCCATGAGCATACCACTGCACTCCGGCCTGGGTGACGGAGGGAGACCCTAACTCAAAAAAAACAAAAAAACAGAGTTCATCTACGAGGCATCTGCCTGGCCTATCAATTCACAGCGCCCTTTTAGCCCAAGCGGGCAGGCAGTTGACAGGACTCCCCCTCCCTGGGCTTTCCTCTCCCTCCTCTCTGCATGCACACACCCACCTCCTCCACCCATATGCTCCAGGCCTTCAGCACCACTCCTCCGTTTGCCCTTTTCTCCCCCCCCCCCCCCCTCCGTTCCCATCTCTGATTGTCCATGTTGACTCCATTTCTCCTCTGCTCCCAGTGCCTCTGCTCTGTCCCAGGGATTGCTGCTGTGGCGGCCTCATCAGAAGAGGAAGAGGGACGGGTGGCAGGGAGAGTCCTCTGCTGTCGCTTCTCCCACCCACAGGATCCGGGCCCCTGCCTGTCCTCACCCCTCTGCTCCCCAGGTGCCAGCTGGGTGGGGAGGCTCCCACCTCCATGCTTCCTTCCTTCCACAGCCAAGGGCCTCAGCTGTAATCGCGACCACTGGCAGTGGTAGCATCACCTGGGAGCTGGCTAGAAGTGAGAATTCTCCTGCGGGTGGGGCCCCGCAAAAGGTTGCTTCTTACACATGCTCCAGTGTGAGTGCCGCTGCTCTAGACGGTGGGTTTCTGCTGTTCTCCCCAAGGTCAGCAGCAGCCCTGGGTGGGATAGCAACGGCGTGGCAGGTGGGTAGAAGGAAAAAGCTGGCTCTGCACGCTTCCTTCCTCATTCGGCATATAGTGAATTACCACCGCACTCACACTTACATGTGCTTTGAGAGAACACAGGCACATGTAAGTACTCAGGCTCACACGGGTGCTGGTGCCATGCACACACACACACACACACCCAGTAAGAGCTCTTCCGCTCCTAGGTCTCGTACAGCTTGCAGATTCTCCATTTCATAGAAGCTAAGACTCAGATGGGTGGTTAGATTCCAGATGATGGTCACTTCAGCCGTGATAGATGATACTGTTATGGGTCCCCCTGGGAGCTCCACCCCCACCCCCATTCCTGCCCACTTCTAGCATCATTTCTGGGACATTAGCACCTGACTCTCAAGCCCCTGGCAACCTGACACCGTGAGCCATCCCACTGTGGGCTCCTCAGATGTGGGACTGCCCTGAAGTGACACAGCGGACTTCCAGTAAACACGTGAATCGTGGCAGAGCGTGAGCTGTTTGCTGTCTGTTATGACTTGGTTCCTGGTCGGGAGTTGGAGGATCTGTGGGGTCAACTAGCCAAGGTTCCTGTGCTCTTTACATCAGAACATTTCCTGTGGAATCTTGCAGCGTGAGGTAGCCTCTTGGGTCATGCAGGCTATAAAGAGGATGGGGAGCAAATCGGTTTTGCAGTGATTCAGGCTTCCATCTGGGACCAGCTGAGTATTCAAGAAAATACATGAACTATTAACCTGCTTTCTGACTACTCTTAACTATAGCTCAGCCTGGCCTATTGTTCCCTCTAGCCCAGCAGAAAACCATCTGTCAATGCCCTTCTTCCCTCCAAGTGTCCTAAGTGTATTTGTGAGAATAAGAAAAGTTTGCAGAGCCGGGTGTGGTGGCTCATGCCTATAATCCCAGCTTCTCAGGAAGCTAAGGCAGGAGAACCATTTAAGGTCAGGAGTTTGCAGAATAAATGTCCTGAGTGGTGGCAAATACGTGACGGGTTCTTCCGACTTGACAACGCACCTGTCCACACCATGCTGAATGTTCAGCAGTTTTTGACACAGAATTGGCCAGGGCAACATAGCAAGACCCCATCTCTAAAAAAAATTAGCTGGGCATGGTGGCATGCAGCTGGAGTCCCAGCTACTTGGGAGGCTGAGGTGGGAGGACCATTTGAGCCCAGGAGTTTGGGGCTGTAGTAAGCTATGATTGTACCACTGCACTCCAGCCTGGGTGACAGAGCAAGACCTTGTCTCAAAAAAAAAAAAAGATATGCTACTTTTTAGCATATGGTTGGTTTTGTATACCTAGAAGCCAGAGACTTGGCTGGTTCTAAAATCATTTTAGAAATAAAAGGCATTATCTCTCCTTGACCAGATTTACGTGTATTTTTTTTGAATGACAAAGGGAAATGCTTTTCCATGTTTTTTATGACATGGCACATCTTTAAGAACAACATCTTGCAGTGTCTGTGTTACAAGGACAAGACTGCTCCCTGTTGGAGTCCATTTTGACCAGCGCTGGGACTTCTGGTACCTTTCTTGCCCTGAGTTGAGGGGACTGATACCTCATGGCCTACGTGGAGCCCATTAGTAAAGCGCCAGGTGGAAGTTCGCAGACAGCCTTGGAAGATTCCCAGTGCCTCTAAAATTCTGGGACAGCACCATCTAATAGAATTTTCCACAATGCTAGAAGCGTTCTGTTTCTGTGCTGTTGGCTGTGGTACCCACTGGCCACATGTGCCTATTGGGCACTTGAAATGTGACTAGTCAACTGAGGAACTCAGTATAATTATATCCTATTTTACTTAATTTAAATGTAAAAACAGCAGTCTCCCTTTGTCCGCGGTTTCTACAGTTTCACTTACCACAGTCAATCATGGTCCGAAAACAGGTGAGTACAGTACAAAAAAAGATTTTGAGAGAGCGTGAGCGAGTGTCCACACGCACAGTCACATAACTTTTCTTGCAGTAGAGTATTACAATGGTCCTATCGTATTAGTAGTAATTATTGTTAATCTCTTACTAGGCCTAATTTATCCATTAAACGTTATCATAGGTCTGTGCACAAGGGTAGACCCCCAAAAAACTGGAATTATCTTTTGGAGGGCGGGTCCTTTGTAATACACTTGGAATTTGTTCCTCTGGGTCAAATGGTCAACCAAAGTTTTATCTGAAAGTTTCAAGAAGGCTGTGTCACAATTTGCAGAAGAAATGTCCCGAGTTGTGGGAAACAGGTGACTGGTCCTTCCACCATGACAACGTACCTGCCCACACCACTCTGAGCGTTCAGCAGTTTATGACACAAAAATGGCACAGCCCCCATGCCCCACGCTCCCTATTTGCCCAGTCTTGCCCCAAGAGATTTTGTTTCCCTGGATGAAAAAGTTCTCAAAGGGAAACGTTCTGCCAATGTGAAAGAGGTGAAACAAACAGCAGAAGCACTAAAAGGCATCCAAATCGACGAGTTCAAAAACTGTCTTGAACAGTGGAAAAAAGCATCTCATTGCGTGTATTGCATCAAACAGAAAGTACTTTGAAGGTGACTAAAGTTTTAACATGTAAGAATAAATGCACAAATTTTTCTGAGTAAATTTCAGGGGGTTTTGTATTATATTGTATTGAAGGAAGACAGTATTTATAGGGTTCAGTGCTACCTGCAGTTTCCAGCATTCACTGGAGGTTTTGGAATGTATCCCCTGTCAACAAAGGATGCCTCCTGTAGTGGATTCTGTTTTCTGTTTTAATATTTGGAAAGAGCCACAGCTAGCCTTCCGCCCTTGAACCTATATCCTCAGCAATGTTTGCATTTGTTTTTGCAGCCTTCAGACAAGGAGATGTTCAGCCGCTCGGTTACAAGCCTGGCAACAGACGCTCCTGCCAGCAGCGAGCAGAATGGAGTCCTCACCAATGGGGACAGTAAGTTCTGCACCAATGCCTGCTTTCCACACAGTCCTCATCACCCACGAAAGTACCAGGTTTTAAAATATGGAGCCCAATAACTAGGAAATGTCTTCTTTCTCACTTTTGGTGGTATCAGTTTTAGCAAAACTTCCCATTTGAATGAATAAGCATCTACTATTTAGCAATTGGCTTCGGTGCGGCAGGCATTGCTCTAAGATTTGTTTGTGTGCTAACTCATTCACTCTACCTCATTTACTGTTATTAATAGTAATATTATTACTACCCTGCAAGACAGGTGTTATTACTATCTATAATTTAAAGGTGAGGAAACTGAGGCACATTGCTGCTGTAACAAAATTACCACAAACTTGGTGCCTTAAAACAACAAAATTGCCGGGCTCGGTGGCTCAGCCTGTAATCCCGTGCCTTTGGGAGGCCGAGATTGAGTGGATTGCCTGAGCCCGCAGGTTCAAGACCTGCCTGGGCAACTTGGTGAGCCCTCATCTCTACAATAAATCAAAAAATCAGCCGGGCATGGTAGCGCATGCCTGTAACTCCAGCTACTCGTAAGGCTGAGGTGGAAGGATCGCCGGAGCCCAGAAGGTCAAGGCTGCAGTGGCCGGGAGCGGCCACTGCATACCAGTCTGGGCGAAAGAGTGAGACTCCAACTCAAAAAAAAAAAAAAATTATGGACATGCAATTCTGGACGTCAGAAGTCTGAAATGGGTCTCACTAGGCTAAAATTAGAGTGTCCATAGAGCTGTGTTTCTCCCCGGAGGCTCTCAGGAAGAATCTATTTCCTTTTCTTTTTCAGCTTCTAGAGGCCACCTGCATTCCTTGGTCCGTGGCCTCTCCTTCCTTCTTCTCATCCCTCTCTGACCAACATCCTGCCTCCCTCCTCACTTATAAGGACCCTTGTCATTACTCTGGGCTCTCCTGGATAATTCAGGCACTCCTCCGACCTCAAAGTCAGCTCATTAGCAGACTTAATTCCACCTGTAACCTCAATCCCTCCCTTTGTTGTATAGCATGACACATTCACAGAATCCAGGGCTTAGGACGTGGACATCTTTTGGGGGCCATTCTGCCTGTCACAGAGAGGTTACTAATCCTCTCTTGTTCTGGAAAATATATACAGGTACTAACAGCTGAGGCTCTGTGACTTGAACTAGGCAATCTGAATCCTGGGCACACCCTCAGAGCCACTCTGAGTAATGTCTGCTTCATACATGGTGTGTTCTTGCTGACGAAAGTAGCAGCTACATTTGCTTCATGCTTTAGGGTTCACAGTGCACTTTCATCTAAGGGAGGCGGCTGTCCGGTTACCCCCATTTACTGAGAAAGAACCTGTGGGGTGATCAGTATTGACACCTGAGTCTTCAAACACCATGACCTAAACGGCTAGAGCCAAAGGACAAAAGTTCACCGCCTCAGTGATAATAGGCATTAAGAACACAGGTGGGTGTTGTACATTCTGAAGGGTTTGGCAATTCATTATCATTTTTTCGCTTACCTCTAGAGATAATATTTCTAATCCCCACCCAAGTCAGACACAGACTTAACTTGCTCACTGTCATATAAGCACCCTCAGTGCACAAGTCTCTGTTTTGTTGTTGGATATGTCCCCAGCCTGGCATATAATAGGCTCTTAAAACACACTTGCTAATGGAAAGGCTGAATGGCTTCCTACAATGACATTTCTGTAGCAGTCCAAGAATTTCACATTTTCTAATTTGAGGTAGGAATTTGGGAGGATGCAGTGAGGTGAAAGATAGACATGGGGTGCCAGTCCCTTTGTGATACTGGCTTAGGGTACATACATGTTTGCCCTGTTGTTTCAGTTAGGCATGCCAAGCCAAGTGCCCTGCACAAGGAAGTGGCTACCAGTAATTCCTCCACACAGGCAGGGGCCAGGGAGTCCAGGGAGAGAATGGCCCCCACACACGCCCCCTTTCTGGTGTCCAGCTTCCTAGTGTGGCCAACTGAGTCTCACTTTCATTCTCTCGTCACTGTGGACATTCTACCTACAAAAGTCTCATCAGGAATAACGATAAGTAAGGAAGGTAACTGTGAGCCACATTATGGTCAAGATAATTTGTTAAATCTTGTAATGGGGAAAATATCATGCATGGCTTTAGTTTAAACTCTGATTGAAGTAAGATATCGGCCAGGTGTGGTAGCTCACGCCTGTAATCCCAGCACTTTGGGAGGCCAAGGCAGGAGGATTGCTTGAGCCCAGGAATCCAAGACCAGCCTGGGCAACATCGAGACAAAAAAATAAAATTAGCCAAGCATGGTGGTGCACGCCTGTAGTCCCAGCTACTCGGGAGGCTGAGGCAGAAGGATCACCTGAGCCCAGGAATTCAAGACTGCAGTGAGCCATGATCATGCCACTGCTCACTAGCCTGGGTGACAGAATGAGACCCTGATTCAAAAGAAAAAAAAGGAATAAAATATCAAGTGACAGTCATAATATCTATTATTTGCAGCTGAACATGATATTAAAATCAAGCATCTTGATTTAATCTAACTACATTATGATTCACTGTAGTGATTAAACACTTGTCTTTCTCTGCTTTTTATTCTGCTTTAGTTCTTTCAGAAGATAGTACTCTGACCTGCATGCAACATTATGAGGAAGTCCAGACCTCAGCTTCAGATCTGTTGGACTCTCAGGACAGCACAGGGAAGCCAAAATGTCATCAGAGTCGAGAGCTGCCCAGAATCCCTCCTGAGAGCGCAGTGGACACCATGCTCACGGCGAGCAGTGTGGATGGGGACCAGGGGCTGGGGATGGAAGGGCCGTATGAAGTGCTCAAGGATAGCTCCTCCCAAGAAAATATGGTGGAGGACTGCTTGTATGAAACTGTGAAAGAAATTAAGGAAGCGACGGCCCCTGGACACCTGGATAAAGGCCACAGTGGCAAGTCCAAGTCTGCTTCTGCCTTGAAAGAGCTTCCAGGTCTCCAGACTGAGGGCAAAGCAGAGTTTGCCGAATATGCCTCCGTGGACAGAAACAAAAAGTGTCGCCAAAGTGTTAATGCAGAGAGTATTCTTGGAACTTCTCCAGGAAACGAGGCAGAAGAAGAGGCCCCGCCACCTGTCCCTGTTAAACTTCTGGATGAGAATGAAAACCTTCAGGAGGAGGAAGGGAGAGAGGCAGGAGAAGAAAGAATCGCAGAGAGGACCAGTGAACCCAACAAGGTGGGCGCTGGCATTTTTGTTTCATGGGCTTTGGTCATGGGTGGGAGTCTAGCTAGTCCTGGGGTTTTCTCTTGCACGTTGTTCTGGAAAATATATACAGGTACTAACAAGTTTGTGGAATAATGAAAGCTGTTTTAGTGTAAGCTGCATCTGACCTTTTTCACCCTCCAAGTAGTAAAATACTGGGGAAAGAAAACACTGAAAACTTGTGTTTATCAAATATTTCTCTCTCGGCACCTTACTTGGATATTTTTCCATTATTGCATCCTGGCTAATCAGGGCCAAGTATTATTTGCTTTGCTTCAAAGACTGAGAACTAAACAGAGAGATTAGACTCTTTGCCCACACATTTTACCTCGTGTGCTCGTTGCTGTCTAAGCAGCATGGTGACCTTTACTCTCCCAGAATCTCTGAAATCAAAGCACAGCAACAAGCTGCGCAGGAATCAGCGCTCAGGTGCCCCTGGTTCTATCTGATTACATAGACTTCCATATAAATCAGAGATCTTATTTTGTGACAATTCCTAAGTGATCACCTATAACTCTTAAATTGAGATATTCAACAAAGCTCCAAAATGTACTAGCAACTCACAGTATATGCGTCTGACAACTTAATGTCTGGGCCACAGTGAATTTTTCATCTTCAATTGTCAAAATCTCCTTGAGAATTAACTAGGCCCGTTTCTTCAGGCAACTGATACTTAATTTCTTTTCTCTACACAGAAAGAAAAATAGAATTCTCTTCTATTCATGTTTTGATAGGAAGACCAAGTAGGGGATTAGTCAGTCACTAGTAGCCTTAAAAAACTTCTAGAGTTCATGATCAGAGGTGATCTCTGGTTATATAGAGTAGACCAAGAAAGTCATTCTCTGTGCTGTTTTCTGAATGCATTTCAACTTTTCATGTTATCCATGAAATCAGCTGATGAGAGCAACAGTAGAAGAGTTTTGAACACGTTCGTAAAATGCAAAAGCACAGTCTAATATTTTTCCCTTCAAATAGCCAAAGACAATAAAACCCATGTAAAGTTTGTGCTGCCTAAACCTATTAGAGTTTTTTACTTACAAGCATTTGAAAGATAAGAGGCGCTGTTGTCTAACCATTTCTAGTAAGCACTTCTCCAGATTTCTCATTAAAAACTGGAAATACTATCTGGAAACCAAATTATCTTTCTATAATATGATTTTAAAAATAGTAATCTATCATCTTTATGTAAGAGGGAGACCCCCCAAAAAAACAGAATTATCTTTTGGCAGCCTCTCATAGTGCAGGCTTCCCCTGCTAGGTAAGTGTTTTAGGATCCCATCAGCCTCAGTGCCCCAACTAGTGTTGTTGTGAGAGGCTGTGTTCATCTTCAATGCATTTTTTTTTTTTTTTTTGGGCGATTCAATGCATCTGCCCATTTCATAATGGACGATTTACGACTGCACCTGTCCGCACTCCACTGAGTGTTCAGCAGTTTTTGGCCAAAAACAGCATGACTCCCATGCCCCACCCTCCCTGTTCACCCGATCTCACCCCGAGCTACCTTTTTTTTTCATTTTCCCATTGAAATAAGTCCTCAGAGGGAAAAGTTTTCCTAATCTGGAAGAGGTGATACAAAAACCAGCAAAAACACTAAACAGTATCAAAATTGACAAGTTCAAAAACCATATTGAGCCGTGGAAAAAGCATCTCAATAGGTGTATTGGATCAAACAAAGAATACTTTGAAGGTGACTGAAATTTAAGCATTTAAGAATAAAAACACAAGTTTTTATAAATAAATTCCAGATTTGTTTGGGTCCCCTCTCCACACTATTCTAATTTTAAGTGAGTTGAGAATTTGAAATGTGTAGTATTCATCCATTCACTCATTCAGCACCAAGATTTTAATGAGCACCTACTATGTGCCACACTGGTGCTGGGAATACACCAGTGAACAAAATACATAAGTGAACAAAATCCCTGCCCTATAGGAGTTTATAGTTTTATAAGAAGAAATAGGTATAACGTTTAAAGTTTATAGAAAAAAAAAAGTAAGAGGGACTGAGAAAATAGGGGTGGGGAGTACAATTATGGATAGGGTGGTCAGGGTCTGCCTAGCTTGTGAAGGCAGCATTAAAGCAGAGTTAAGGAGGTGAGGGGCTGCTGGGCATGGTGGCTCACACCTGTAATCCCAGCACTTTGGGAGGCCAAGGCAGACAGGATATCAAGGAACCCAGGATATCAAGACCAGCCTGGGCAACATAGCGAGACCTTGTCTCTACAAAAACTAAAAAAAATTGCCCATGCATGGTGGTGTATGACTATAGTCTTGGCTGCTCAGGAGGCTGAGGCAGAAGGATCACCTGAGCCAGGAGATCGTGGTTGCCGTGAGCCATGATTGTTATGACCATGCCACTGCACTCCAGCCTGGGAGACAGAGTGAGACCCTGACTCACAAAAAAAAAAGGAGGTGACGGAGTGAGTTAAGCGTTTCTTGGGGATTGTCCAGAGTGAAGCCCCTGAGGAAAGAGGAGAGGACTGATATGGCTGGAGAGGGAAGAGGAAGGGCAGTAGTGGGGAAGAAAGAGAGCATGGCTGGATCCTGAATGACCTTGGCTTATAGTCTGAATGATCATAGGATCCCTAGCGAGCCCTGAGCAGAAGAATGTGTTTTGAGGGAATCCCTCTGACTCTGATTTTGAAATAGACACGAAGGGTGGAAGCAAGGAGGACGAATGGATGGCCATTCTGATAAACCAGATATGAGGTGGTGATAGCCTGGATCAGGTCAGAGGCAGGAGGGGATGAGAGAGGCTCAGCTAGAGCCCAGAGATTTGCTGATGGAGCATGTGTGGAGAGAGAGAAAGAAGCGACAATGATGACTCCAAGGTTGGCCTGAGCCACAGGCAGGATGGAGTTGCCATGAACTGAAGTGGAGAGGATGCCGGCAGAGCAGGTTTTCAGGCAAAGATCGAGCACTCAGTGCTGGATGTTTTTAGTCTGAGATATGAACTGGACTCCAAATAGAGCAATCAGAGAGTAACTGGATAGATAAACAGGGTTACAAGGAAAGGATGGGCCTAGATTTTGCACTTGTAGGAGTCATCCGCAGAAATGGTGTTTTTAAAACCATGAGGTCAAATGAGATCCCAGAATAGGTGAGTATACATAGTGACTAGAAGAGTTCCGAGAGCAGCGATCTGGAAAAGGAACCAGCAGAAGAGATGGAAATAGGAAAGTTAAGCAGGACAGGGCAGGGTCCTAGAAGCCAAGGGAAGAAAGTGTCCAGGCGGGAAGGAGTGACCGGCCACTGAGGCAAGTGCAGCAATTAGGTCGGGGAGATAAGCTGTGCTGGTGATCTTGTTGAGAACAGTCTCCATGGAATGGTGGAGACAGAAATTTGTCTGAAACAGGTTTAGAGAGCAAATAGAGAAAAATTGACTTTATAGGCAGCACTTTTAAGAGATTTTACCCTAAAGAAGTGAGACAACAGAACTGGAAGTGGGACTGGGTTGGTTGTATTTGGTTTTAGAATGAGAGGAATCACAGCATGTTGCAGGTAGGTGGGAATGATGTGCCGGGAGAATTGCTGGAGCTGTATCCATGCATAGGGGTGTGGGGACAGGATGTGATGTGTAGCAGGAAGGATCGCCTGAGAGAGGAAGGAGCTTGGCAAGTTATTTGTGGCAACAGGATGGAAGGAACATGGATGAATCAGAGGCTGGTGGTAGAGGGAGGAGTTCATAGGAATCTCTGATCCCTTCAGTATTCTCAGTGAACTCGGTTGCATGGTCATCTGCTCAGAGTGGGGATGGGTGAAGTGTTGGAGATTGGAGTAGAGAGGAAAAGATGCCAAGTAGCCTGCAAGGTGAGCAGGCACTGGATATACTAGGCAAGTGTTGGATGAGGCTGGATTCATCCATTTTGCATTGCTGTAAACATATACCTGAGACTGGGCAGTTTATAAAGAAAAAAGGGCTGGATGTGGTGGCTCACACCTGTAATCCCAGCACTTTGGGAGGCTGAGGTGGGAGAAATGCTTGAGCTAGGAATTTAGACCAGCCTAGGCAATATGGCAAGCCCTCCTCTCTTTACAAAAGATTTTTAAAAATTAGTTGGACACAGTGGCATGCATCTGTAGTCCCAACTACTCAGGAGGCTGAGGCAGGAGGTTTGCTTGAGCCCAGGAGGTCGAGGCTGCAATGAGCCATAATCGTGCCACCACACTCCAGCCTAGGTGACAGAGTGAGACCTTGATAAAAAAAGAAAAGAAAAAGGGATTTTTGGCTCATGATTTGGCATGGTGCTGGCATCTGCTTCTGATGAGGCCCCAGGAAGCTCATAATCATGGCAGAAGGCAGAGAGGGAGCAGGTGTGTCACATGGCAAGAGTGGAGCAAGAGAGTGAGGAGGTGTTGTCGGTCTCAAGTAAACTGTAGAGCACCAAGCTGGTCATCAGGAATCCAGCCTCATGATCTAGTCATCTCCCACTGAGCCCTACCTCCAACTTTAGAGATTACATTTCAACATGAGATTTGGCAGGGACAGACAATCAAACTGTGTCAGATGCAGAGGAGCATCAAGGGCTCATTTGAGGGTCAAGTTCACCAGTGACCAAGAAGAATGCTTATGATGGTTAACTTTGGAGTTTAAGCTTGGTAAAGCAGGAAGGAAGGACATTGAGGAGAAGGGGACACCTTGGCAAGATGGGTGGGTCCCAACAGTATTGAAGGAGAGCTGGAACTGGGTTACGGAGGGAGTGAGCTTGGATGACGGTGCAGATCTGGAAGGGGTTGCAAGGTGTTGGGTGGTGGAGAGGCTGTGGTCATGTTTCCAGATGATTCAAGGATCTTCCCAATGGTGCCTAAAACTATAGAACCATACAAATCAGGCATTTGATAAAGAAGCACCATGTTTTTCTATTATCAACCCTTCATGGATGATCAATCCTTAGGTGACAATTAGGAATTGAAAGAATAATCTAAATAATTATTTTGGCTTATTTGTACCTACAGATTCAAATACAGAATTAGAGGAAATTTCTCTAAGTATAACATTAGCACTAGATTGCTGAGAACGGTATTCTTTTCTCAGAAGTTTCACATCATTTCTTTATGATTCATAGAGATCATTTGAGAACATTTTTAGACAGATATGAGGAAACATATACAAAAGAAAAGGTTGTGTTCTTGCCTTCTAACTGCTTTCCTTTTTGTGTGTTTGTTCTGACAGAGATTTAGTTCACTGTCATATAAGTCTCGGGAAGAAGACCCGACGCTCACAGAAGAAGAGGTAGGTTTTGTTTCTTTTTAAACAACAGAAAGTTCCTAGAATAAAGAATAGACTTCTGTCCTTGAAAAATGCACTGTAATGTTACCCTTTGTCTGAAAGAGCTGAAATACTCTCTAAAGCCTACATTGGGAGATCAAGGTTTGGGATGTTGGCTTTATAATGGCTCAGAGACGGGGCCTGCAGGATATGAGACACGGAGAACGACAGAATGATCAGGTCAGCTAAGGAAGGAAACTGAGAGAGAAAGGAGGATCAGGAAAAACTAGAAAGGGGAGGAGAGATAATGAGAATGAGAGGAGAAAAATCCCAGTGTGGGAGATTTCATCAGCAGTAAAGAAGGCAATATCAAAAGGAAATTGATTGAGGGTTAGAAAAGTCAGGAAATGAGAACAGGTGGGGATAGGGAATTTGATTCCACCTGGGAGACAGAAGGAGAAGGCTCAGTGAGGAATTTCGAATGCAGAAAGCGGGTAATTTCAGGAAATACAATTCCAGGCCGGAGCTGGGTCAGACATAGCAGCCAGCAAGAAAGGGCATAGTCCCAAGTACCAGGGCTTAAAATGCACTGGTTAGACTTCCAGTGAAGTGCTAAATTTATAAAAGCCAGTATGTACATGTAGTTATATCAAGCTAGACTCAGACAGAGAAGTAAACAACTTAGCTGATCTGGCTGCATGTAGTTTCTGTCTGGAATTCCTAGCGTAGCAAACCTTGTTCGTACAAGAGCAATGTCCATATACAGGTACATTGCCTCCTATCACACTCTGAGTAAAGTATAAAATATTCAAATATGAAGGTAGTTCAAGAAGCAGAAGTGCTTTCCTTGGGCAAGATTGCCCAACCCCCCTCTGTGTCCCCTACCCCCAGCAATGGTCCTGCCCTCTGTCCATCTGGTCGCACAAACCAAAAACCCTGGGGCTTATCTGGATGCCACCTCACTACCCTCAGACACAGTCAATTGCTAAGTCCCGTCAGCTGCACCTCCAAACTGTTGCTTTAATGTTACCCCCTTCTTCCATCCCACCGTGGCCACCCCGCACTAGGCCGGGGCAGACCCTACTGCCAGTTCCTTGCAGCTCCTTGGCCTCTTTCCACTCTGTTTTTTTCACTGTAGCCAGAGTGATCGAATTTAGGCCAAGAAAGTAACATATATAGTAGTTCTGGAAACTAATCCTTTAAAATAAATCGAGACCATGTAAAATTCGAAATCACTTTACTTCTCATCTTATATTTGTCTGTGGTTTTTAAAAATAAGACCTAGTTGTATGATTAATTTTTTTTTTTTTTGAGTTGGAGTCTCACTCTGTCACCCAGACTGGAGTGCAGTGGCCGCTCCCGGCCACCGCAGCCTCGACCTGCTGGGCTCCGGCGATCCTTCCGCCTCAGCCTTCCAAGTAGCTGGAATTACAGGCATGCGCTACCATGCCTGGCTGATTTTTTGATTTATTGTAGAGATGAGGTCTCGCTGCCCAGGCAGGTCTCGAACCCGCGGGCTCAGGCAATCCACTCACCTCAGCCTCCCAAAGGCGTGGGATTACAGGCTGAGCCACCGAGCCCGGCTGTATGATTAATTTTTAACATAAAATAAAGAACTGTGATATACAAACATTCATATTAGGAAGAAAAGTTAGGAAATATGTATATATGGAAATCATTTATGCGTGTATTTATGTAATATGTATGAGGGGAGACGAAAAAATCAGAATTTATTTTTTTAATTGTGTATTTTTTCTTACATGTTTAAGCTTCAGTTACCTTCAAAGGGTTCTCCATTTGATGCAACATACCTATCAACGTTGCCTTTTCCATGGCTCAAAACGGCTTTTGAGCTCGAGTTTGATGCCTTTTAGTGCTTCTGCTGCTTTTCGTTTCTCCTCTTCCACATCAGCAAAATGTTTCCCTTTGAGAACTTTTTTCCTCTGGGGAAACAAACAAAAAAAAGTCACTTGGGTCAAGATCAGGTGAATAGGAAGGGTGGGGCATGGGGTCGTGCCGTTTTTGGCCAAAAACTGCTGAACACGCAGCGTGTTATGGGCAGGTGCATTGTTATGGTGGAAGAACAATCACCTGTTGGCCACAACTTGGGACGTTTCTTTTGCAAATCGTGACACAACCTTTTCAAAACTTCCAGATAAAAAGTTCAGTTGACTAGTTGATCTGGTAGAATAAATTCCAGGTATACTACAAGGGGCCCTCCAGCCAAAAAATAATTCTGGTTTTTTGGTCCTCCCTCTACAGTGTTAGACAGCCCAATCTGAAACTGAGATCTGAGCTCTAAGTACTATTATTCCAATTTAGCAGAATGATGGGGAAAGAGTTGATTATAGAAAAAAGAGAAATCAGAAAAACGAAGAGAGTAACTTATGGAAATATAACAGCAATGTATAGACTGAGTAATAAAGATAAAAGATACTAAGAAAAATTGAAAAGATAAATAGCAAGGAGACTTGAAGAGAAACCTGTATACAAAATAGTCATAGAAAACAAATGGTCAAAAGGAATATTAGATGACTTGAGAAACTCTTATAAAAATGGAAATGTACAATGACCTGTACACACTATGATCATTCCAGAGTCAATATTAAATTGCAAGTTAATGAAAGAGACTATAATTAATAAAAGTACAAAAGCCAAGAAGAAAAACTGCTCTTAAAAAAGTGAGGGACCTGAATGGCAGGGACCGTGGGGAAGAAAGTTGAAGAGAGACACAAAAGCGAGGTGAGGGGCTGACTCTCATTGCTACAATCAAGGTCAAGGTATATTTGTCCTCCTTGATGTTACCCTTGAAAGTGAGGAATAAACTGGCATGCAAGGTTCCCTCATCACTGTCACCCATGGTTTACCCCTTTACAATATGTCCACATTTTTGGCTTGGACATATTGATAATCAAGGCCTAGCAAAACTGAGCCACTAGCGGGTAGTGAGAAATTCTCATGCAAATAACCAGCTATCATGTAGCAGACCTGTCTTAAGAAGCACCTGAGGCCTGCTGAAAACTTCACCCATAGTGTGAGAAAAGCAAAAGCAGGAAGATGTCTCTAGGCACTTGGGAAGCCAAGCATCTGTAAGGAAGCATGTTTCTTTATTTCCTGGGTATTGGAATAAACCAGTCACTACAGTCAAAATAAGTATAGGTAAGGAAGGGTATTTTTACTTCTTTCCAACCTTGATTTCTCGCAATAAAATAATACTCCCCCAAAAATCTCTGCATCAGTACATTTAGTCTATTGTTACCAAAGAATTAACCCCACCAGATATTAAAAGTTGCATAGGATTTATCAGCGAGAACGTGAGAGTGTGCTTGGAAAACCACTTGTTCTTGCTATAGGAAAGAACATCCTACAAGTTGTCACCAGACTTTGTTTCTGAGTTGTCTGGTTGCAAATTAAGAATGAATTTTCCTGGCAACCCCCTTAGGTCCCCTCCCACTGTGGGAGCTTTTCTGTCCTCTCAATAAATCCTGCTTTCTTAAAAAAAAAAAAAAAAACGAAGAATTTTCCCACTGAAGAGAACTAAGCCCAGTCTGTAAATACCTATTTAACCAGCAACATGCAACCAAGGCAAAAAATGATGGAAAACCATACCCTGACAGATATATGTGTATTGCCAGCTGGAACTGCTCTAGAGACTGCTGTGCTAGAGGAAGCATGGCACAGCCTGCTTCAGTGGTCCTCACGCATTTGGTGGGCATCAGAAGCTCTGCTTGCCGGGCCACACCCCAAGGATTCTGATTCAGTGGGTCTGGGCTAGGTCCTGAGAATTTGCCTTTCTGATGAATTCCCAGATCCTGCTGCTGGTTCAAAACCCACATTTTGAGAATCACTGGTCTAATATATGTTTTGCCCCCCTTTTTTTAAAAAAAGGAGTGGGACCTTTTTTAGGTGAAATATCATTCTGATATAGAAATTAAATAAACCATGAGGTTGTGGTCAGGCCCCGGGGGCTTCTGGACCTGCCTGCTCTCCTCAGCAGACCTGAGAACTCAGTTTTCACAGAATCAAGGGCATATGACTTATCTGCTTGCACAGTTGAAGATCATGTACATAATTATTCTCTATAGTGCATTCCAGAATTAGAATGCATAATAAAGCACAAATCTTAAAAGTACACACACACACACAGATTCCTATGAGCGCTAAGTATGTAGCTTGTCACTAAAAGAGGGGAGAGGGAGGTCACCGCTGGAAGCTTGTTTATTCAACTCTTCCTTTGTTTCCTAGATCTCAGCCATGTACTCATCAGTGAATAAACCTGGACAGTTAGTGAACAAATCAGGACAGTCGCTTCAAGCGCCAGAGTCTACCTACACCTCCATCCAAGGGACCCCTCAGAGGTCACCCTCCTCCTGTAATGATCTCTATGCTACTGTTAAAGACTATGAAAAAACTCCAAACAGTACACTTCCACCAGCCCGAAGACCCAGCGAGGAGCCAGAGCCCGATTATGAAGCAATACAGACACTAAACAGAGAGGAAGAAAAGGCCACCCTGGGGACCAACGGCCCCCATGGCCTTGTCCCAAAGGAGAATGACTATGAGAGCATTAGTGACTTGCAGCAATGCAGAGATATCACCAGGCTCTAGCAACCCAGAAGATAACTCCAGATGACCTGTGATTCACCTGGGGACGTTTCTTCTGTGGAAGAGAAGAAGTGACATAAATCTGTGCTTTCCATGCTGCTTTAGTCAACTGAAGACAAGTGAAGATGCCATGACTGTTTTCCCAGTTTTTCCATTTCTGAGACAGGTACGGACCTGGCTGCACCTGAGTGTGTAACTGCCTGCCAGGGGGACAGGCACACCCAAGCACATCTCCCTTCTGCACCCTTACCCTCCACAAAAGATCCTAGCTGTCAGCAGTCCCATCCCACTAGCAAGGAGAGCCAAGCCAGAAGGAAGAACTGCTCTCACCGATGACCACGGACCCCGTGGCCTAAAATACTGCCATTTGGAAGAGCCAGATTTTTCTTCCTCTCTTCCCTCTTCTCTGTCAGCTATTGACTTTAAAAATGTACGGCTTTTTTCCTCTTGAAGTTTTCTGATTTCTATGGTTTATTCCAAGGAAATCTTCCCCTAAGTCTTGGCCTTTGCCTTCAAGGTAGAGGTTTTTAGGATGATGACAAACTGTGGTTGCTGGTGACCGTGGAGCTTGCCAGTCCTCTTCAAAGAGCTGCAAGTCGGGAGCCGGGAATCTGAACCCTGGAGGTAAACAGGACTGGAGAGGGACGTCCCTTGAGTCCCCTGAAGGGACTCCTTCCGTCTTTGTTTCTTCTTATTTTGGTACTGTGTCAGCAGCCTCTCCCCAAAGTACTTGAAGTCAGTTTTAGATGCTTTATTTTATTTTTCTAGTCAAAACGTTTTTTTCCCCAGTGTTTGAAAACTCGTCAGAGCCTCTTCAGTATTCTCAATGATTATGGTACTTCTATGCTTAAGCCCAGAGCTCATTCTTTCAAAACAGAGAGCCTTAATCTTTATGTTGGGCCACAGAACACATATTTGGACAGCAGCCATGCATCCGTCTCTAAAGGGCTGTGGACATGAATGTGTATTTCCAGTGGTCTCTGCTGCCCACACCAACAGTGTGGCATCTCGTAAGTTAACTGCTACCCTATGGTAATCTATCTAAGATTAAAGTAAACGTTTATTTTTGTTATATAAATTTATAAGATGTTTTATGTTTAATGCCTAATTTCTCAAAAGTGCCAGAAAAAAATGTATATTAACTATTTTGATTTTATGTACAATGATTTATACTCTCATTTTGAAAAGATATCATAAAGCACATAAGCTAGATAATTATAAGGGAGTTGTTATTTTTTTCTAGGTGTTTAAAACATTGAAGGTTTTTAAAGACTCAACTTTTCAAATGGTACTTAGAGCTCCTGATCCAAATCACCTAGACCAATGGAAAAATAAATGAAATAGACATAAATAATCCTTTTCAGTGGCTTGTGGTGGGCAATATTGAAATATTTGAAATAACAAAAATTGAAAAACAAAATATGACAGGAGGTGGCTGTGAATTATGAACCTCATAGTGATATCATAATTCTATTAAGAGTTAATTATATTTTTTAATAACAGTGATGAATTCTACAGTCCAGTGCTTGCCAATGCAAATTGCCTGTTGGAATCTTTTCCCTTCATTTTACAAAAATCAGTGGCTGAGGTAACTCAGATGAAGAGCTCAGCCTGGTTTGAATTTAATCATCTCTTTAGCTTTTACAAGGCCAGCATTAGGAAACTTGTTCACTTTTCATTTTCAAAGAAGCCTAGTTGAAGTGCTGTTATGATTATGGGCTATGGAAAAGCAGTTTCTTCTATAATGATAAAGAAAAAAAATAATAAAGCAATTATTCCATCCCACTGTGACATCTGTGACTTTTCAGGTTTAATAATCTTGCTATTTTCCCTCTTTATGACAATGAATGCAATTGGGTGGATGAAGCTTCTTGAAAATTATAGAGACTGGCTCACTGGCATGTTTTTCCATCCCCATGTTCATGACTTCATTTTGTGACTGCTCTCCATTACGTTTCTGACATTGTGAAGTGAGCAATGTTGGGGACAACTAGTTGATTGTCATTATTTTTCAGTCATCCTAGGCCCTCCCATGAAGCTGTCCATGAATCATCATTGATTAGAAGATAATGACAGAATACCCTTGGACTAGAAAGAAGTTTAACAAGCGAGTCCAAGGCAGTTCCTCTCTGAATTCAGATCCTTCATAAACATTGTTTTGCCTGGTGACTTCACTGCTTTACAGTAATGACTTTGACTCAGTAATCTCTCACGTCCCGGGACTCCTTTAGTGCATAGTAACAGCCACATCACCTGGCGCATCTAGCATTGTGCTTACTGTAGTGATATCCTTTTAAGCACCTGACACCTCAAAACTTTTATTGCATTTTATATCTCACTTATCACCAGGGAATTAGGTACGATCTCTAAAGTGTAAAATCCTTTCTGCAGAGAGAAGCTCATCATAAATAATCATGTCATCTTGAAATTCATTATCGGAATTTCCCCAGTTTTCAAATACAGGCTATGCAATATAGCTATTAATATGCACTGAAATATTTCTTTTAATTTGAGAACCAGTGGTAGAATACACTGTGATATGAAGTAGTTTAAGTGTACTTTTAAAGGAACTATAGCGCCCTCTAGCAAAACTCGAAAAGAATAAATGACAGCATAGTCCTAAAGGCTGGGAGGCAAAAGCAGGGTGAACCTCAGAAAGACAGCTCTGTTTCTCAGAGCATTGGGTGCTTTACTGAAGTTTATTTACTGGCACATCACCACTGTTTTGACCTTTTATAGCACAGGGGTTTTTTAAAAAAATAAATTTCATTACATTCACTTTGTCCAAAATCTGTGCTTGAATCTTTGAGTTGGACAAAAACCTATGGCTTATTTTCAAGTTTCATCTTGAGCTAAATGCTACAGAGTTTAAATGTAGGAAAGGTAGTTATTGAAAACAATTTACTATATATTTAAAATTCAACTTTGACATCCAATTATAATAACATAGATTTGTGAAATTTTGTAAGATAATAAATTTTAGGAATATGTTTTGCCCTATAAATCAGAATTATATCCATCTTGATTAAAAGTAGGATCTTTGTTTTTATACAGACTTTTTTAAAGTTTAGAAGCATTTTTTATGCTACTTTTAATATTTCTGGAGTATAGTCATCAGGAAAGGGTAACCTGTTTTATATGAAATATTTGAGGAAATCTTAAATTCTAGAAGAAGTAATTTTTGCAAGTATGTTGACTACATACATTTTTTTCTATCCTGAACTAAATTACATTATTAGGTCTGTTAAAGCTTTTGAAGCTACCACTAATCTTTGTGGAAAAAAGACTAATTACTGATTTATCTGTCCTCAAAATCCCAGAGTTAATTCTAGTTGAGTGCTAAATTAACAATAAGTAGTTAACACAGAGAACTCAGATTTAACCACAGTATGTCACTATATCAATTTCTCTTGATTTTTATTTCTAATTTTAGTATTTACTTACCTTAACCAGTAATATACTATATATATCGATACACACAAATATGTACATACACGTATATAGTGCATATGTGGTTATACACACACACACACACACACACACACACACACACACACACACACACACACACACA